>NC_133658.1:702984546-703273730 GCF_037893015.1 Macrotis lagotis
ATGGGAAAGCTCGGTTCCATGGCATGGAGGGGGTAACAGCACAGCAAGGAATATCACGCTGGAGAGAAGGAGTTGCAGTCTTCTAGGAACAGCCTGATGAGTGCCTGGACACCTGGGTCCTGGGGAACATGTTTCCAGCAACAGAAGCAGTTTCCTGACCTGCCAACCCAGGAAACACCAAGCACAACTTGGAAGATCAGTAAAGAAACTTCTGCCAAAGTGAGTAGGAGCCAGCATGTCCCTCAGCACAGATATGGCTCAGTGTAGCCCAGATCCCAGGAAATGGAAGCAGGACCTTAGAGCTGAGAAACCCAGAAGGTCCTTCCAGAGCACTCAGCCCACAGAAGGTAAGAGAATGAGGAGAGACTATTGAAGTCTTTCCTCTGTCCCTGGGACAGGAATCTTGTGCTTTATATATATTCAGACCCTTTATTCAACCTCTCTCAAAATTATATAAATCTAACCATAAAATAAATAAAAAGGAAGTTAAAGAGGTAAATAGAATGTTAGAAAACTTAGATATGATAGACCTCTGAAGAAAAATGAATGGGGATAGCAAAGAACATACTTTGACCTTTCGTTCTTCCATATGAATTGCCATAGAACAATTGCCATAGAGCAATTGCCATATAGAGCAGGGACCTTCCTCACAGATCCAGGGCAGAGGGGAGTGCTTGCAGTTATCCACAGATCAAAGCACAGACCAGGAGAGAGTCAGAGACTCTAATAAGACCTTGAAGGAATTCAGATCCTCACAGGGTGTCCCAATAATATTCAAAAGCTCAGGAAATACCCCCAAAACCAGAGCATAAGCTGGGAAAATGAATAAACAGAAAAAAAAGGAATCTGACCATAGACAATTATTTGGTCCCATGGAGGATCAAAGCACACAATCTGAAGAAAAGAATGTTCCAACTTCTGCATCTAAATCCTCCAAAAAATAAAGAATTTGATCTCAGGCTATTTCAGAGCTCAAAAAATATTTTAAAAATCAAGTAAGGGAGGTAGAAGAAAAATTGGGAAGAGAAATGAGGGAGATGCAGGAAAAACATGAAAACTAAGTCAACAGCTTAGACAAGGAGATCAAAACAAATTTTTAAGAAAATGACATACTAAAAACTAGTTTAGGTCAAATGGGAAAAAACAGTTCAAAAAGTTAATGAGGAGAAAAATACCTTAAGTAGCAGAACTGGACAGATGGAAGAGGAGATGAGAAAGCTCTCTAAAGAAAACAAATCCTTCAGGTTTAGAATGGAGCTAAAGGAAGCTGTTGACTGCAAGGAATCAAGACACAATAAAACAATATCAAATGAATGAAAAACTATTAGAAAATGTGAAATATCTCACTATAAAAACAATGGATCTAGAAAAACAGATCCAGAAGAGGCAGGATCCTTGACTTCATTTTTAAATAACTTCTGCATACAAAGGTAAGGTCAAAATGGTTGCAGGATGTAGAAATAAAAAAATAATATGTCAATTAGGAGAATAAGGAATACTTTACCTCTCAGATCTATCAAAAGGGGAGCAATTTTTGACCAAATTAGAGATAGAGAACATTATATAAAAAACAGGATAATTTTGATTACATTGAATTTTAAAAAGTTTTTACACAAACAAAACCAATGCCATTAAGATGAAAAGGAACATGTTAAGTTGGGAAACAATTTTTCAACTAGTATTTCTGACAAAGGATTCATTTCTATAATGTGTCGAATTCTAAACTGAGTCAAATTTATTAAAAAAAAATCCAAGTCATTCTCCAATTGATAAATGGTCAAAGGATATGGAAAGGCAATTCTGAGACACAGAAATCAAAACTATCTATAGTTTTATGAAAAATGGCTCTAAATCATTGTTGATATAGAGAAATGAAAATTAAAACATCTCTGAGGGGTGCTAGATGGTGCAATGGATAGAGCACTGGCCCTGGAGTCAGGAGTACCTGAGTTCAAATCCGGCCTCAGACACTTAATAATTACCTAGCTGTGTGGCCTTGGGCAAGCCACTTAACCCCATTAACTTGCAAAAAAAAAAAAATAGAAACAAACAAACAAAAAATCTCTGAGATACCACCTCATACCTCTCAGATTGGCCAATATGACTAAAAAGGAAAGTGATCAACATTGGAGGGGATGTAGGAAAACTGGGACACTAATACATTGTTGGTAGAGTTCTGAACTGATCCAACCTTTCTGAAGGGCAATAAAAGTGTGTATATCTTTTAATCCAGCCATACCACTGTATCCTGAAGAGGGTCTGTATCCTGCAGAGATTATGGAAAAGGGTTAAAATCCCACATAAACAAAAATATTCATAGCATTTTTTGTGGTGGCAAAGAATTGTAAATTGAGGGGAGGCCCATCAATTGGAGAATGACTGAACAAATTGTGGTATATGTATGTGATGGAACACTATTGTTTTAAAAGACAACATAAGGGACAGGATTTCAGAAAAGCCTGGAAAGACTTTCAGGCACTGATGCTAAGTGAAATGAGCAGAATCCAAAGAACATTATACATACTAGCAACAACATGGGATGATGATCAATCATGATGGAATTAATCATTTCAGTAGTACAATAATCAAAGACAATTTTTTAAAAAAGCTTGTGAAGGAAAATACTATTCATATCTAAGAAGGCACTGTGGAGTCTAAATGAAGATCAAAGCTTATTATCTTCAATTTTTAAAAGTTGTCTTATGTATTGTGTCATTTTTTCTCTCTAAGGTTTCCCTTCTTCCCTCTGGATCTGATTCTTCTCTCACAATAAGATAAATATGGATCTATGTTTAGCATGGGTATAAATGCAGAGTTTATATCAGATGACTTTCTGTCAGGGAGAGGGAGGTTAGGAAGAGAGAGAGGGAGAAAAATTATAAAACTAAAAAGATTGGTAAAAACTACCACTATATGTAGTTTGAGAAACAAATAAAATGAAGTACATAGGTCCCATAGTCATCAAAGTATAAGAACTTTTTTGGTAGCAAAGAATTAGAAACCAAATAGAAACCAAACAAGTTCACCAATATGGGGATATCAAAACAAATAATGGTACATTAAATATAATGTAAAACTACTTTGTCCTAAACAATGATAAATACTTCCCACTGCAATGAAATGGAAAAGACAAGCATAAAAAAATAAAAAAAGTTGCCAAATTATAATGAATAATCATGGCTGCAATGAAAAACAATAAGACACATCTATTTACTACTTTTCAGAGTTGAGAAGTACATAGGTTAATGCATTTTGGTTTTGTTAATTTTAATTCTTCTATCTCTTTAAAAAAATATTTTGTTACATGAGGTAACTGTGGGAAAACAGAAAAAAGGATTCATTTAAGTGATACCAATATAAGTTTTTCAATAAAATGTATTTTTAAAATTTTTATTTCATTACAAGTGATGCAATACTCTAGCTTATCAATTCTGAGAATATTCTTGGACCCTGTCATGAAATATAGTAAATATTACTCCCAGATTTCCAAAAATTTTAAACAGCATGGGAACAATGGAGCAAAAACTAAGGTGGAATTCCACTCAGAGAACTTTTTTTTCAAAGTTTACATCAAATCATTAATGACTATTTCAATTCTGACTGATGTAGGAGGATTTGTTTGATCCTAAATGAAAAACTCAAAATTCTCTGGGTGTAAAAGAAAATGCAGATTTATTTAAAGGATAGCAACCACACAAAAGAAAGAAAGGGAGAGGTAGGTAAGAACCCTTTAAAGGTCAGAATTTCTAATTTCTGGATTAGTTTAAACAGACAGATTAATTTGTGCATATAGGCCAGACTCCCCTTAAATGCCCCTCAGAGTTCATGGAAGGGGTGGAGTTTTTAGGAGTGGTAGGGGGAGGAATCTTGTATTGGAGAGATTGTTGTAGGAAGGGTGACTGTAGAAGGATCTCCTACCTGATTTAGGTGACATACGACTGCACCTGTGTAATCTAACTTGACCCACAGGTGAGCAAACTTACAGGTGGGCAAACTCACAGAGTAAATGGCCAAGGTCAAAATTAAGGTCAAGAGGAAACAATTAAACAGTGTAAGGAAGAGTACAAAAGTCAGTTCCCATTATATATGATTACATGATTTAAATATTTTAACAGTGCAGAAAAGATTACAAAAATTGTTTCCAATTTCAATATTTCTATGCCTATAATATCTTGAATCATATTCTTCCCTCAGACTATTGGGGCACAGATCCATCTGGGAAATTGGGACGAAAGACAAAGTCTTCTCTAACTTTTTCTGCACTGAAAAAAGGGTGTTGCACTGTCCCAGAACTCAACTGAAGTACATGCAAAGGATGTGGGTGCAGGTTGATAGTCAACTGAGGCCATCAGCTTTAGGCCTGCTTCTTGAATCTGGAAAGAAACAGATTTGACAAGAAGTTAAATAGGAAAGGACCAAAAGAAACAAGAGGAGAATAATTATAAAACAATCATGGGGGCCAGTAGGGAGAGAAATCAGGAGCCCTAGGAAGAAAAGGAGGGAGTGAACAAAATGAAGTTAGTCTTGCATCCAAGTTACCTCTTGTAATATCCTCTTGGTATGGAGTTCCACTTTACAGGACTTGTTGATATACATACAAGAAGATGTGTTGACTAGAGCAGACACCACCTACAGAGGCGAAGTGATTAGGAGCAATATGATTATCCAGAATCACACTGGCCAAGGAGTAAACAGTAACTCTTATATGTCAGACTGGGCATGGGAGATCTCATTAGTAAGGAGTGAAAATTTAAGTGTTAAACTAAAGAGTATAGTTTCATGTTTCAAATGGCAAAATCAAAGGAGCAAAAATTCAGCCCTTTTGGATAGGTACCAAAGGATATATACATTGGTATGGGAATGTTGATTATGAGTATTAATAGATGCTAATAGGAGAGACTATATGATCAAGCATATATTGTCCCAGAGGTTGGTAGGGGGGGAGAGACAGCAAGAGCTGAGAACAACTCCTAATGGGCATGTGACATTAGGGTCAGCTAATCTACAAAGAAAGACAATTTCCAGGGAAGTACAAAGGGAGCCTATGGTCTGATTCAGGAGTGCTCATGTCCTGATTACTTCTGGAACGTATGTGTTAAAGGCACCTGGAAGTTGACAAGATATGTGTTTACTAACATTATAAAGATATAAAGTGGGACCTGAAAGGTATTTAGTGGGAATTGCAAATGAACAAATGAGGACCTCTACATTTCTGTCAGATTTCACTGAGAATATTTTCAGTGGAGATAAAAGTGATGAGATTTCCAGGTCATGTCCAGCCAGTAAACAAGGATCTTGGGCTGTTAGATTTGAGAGTAAATGGGTTATAAATTATCCCAGGAAGATCTATACTTGATCTTTGAGAGTGAGTTTCCATGCCACTTTCTCTGAGGATAAGGAGAGGGCAAAGCAATGGCCAAGTATCTCTCTTAAGGATGATGCTGACATAAAAATCATGGGCCCCTCACTGTTCTATAGTATTTCCTATTTGAACCAGAGCATTGTACTTCCAGTTACAAAGAGTAAGATCTAACTCTAAGCATGGAGGGATAGAAGCTAAGAAACAAATTAGCAATAACATAATAGGTTCTATGTAAGGGCAGGGAAAACAAATTTGATTTAAACAAATATATAAGCAGAGAAAAGACACTTATCTTCAAAGTTCATCAGGGATTTCTGTTAGATATTTTAAATTTTCCAGCGGTTCACAAGAATATTTGGTGTCATCTGGAGGAGAAACTGGGGAAGGGATAGTTTAATCCTAAGAAGATGTGTACAGTTAGGGAGACCTTCCAGTTTTACTGCTATTAGGGTAGAGAGGATAACCCAAATGGCCCCTTCCATTTCACCCCTAAAGGACTGGTTTTTAAATACACCCTATCACCTGGATCCACAGGAGCTATCTCCCCAAGACAATCATCCCAAGATTTTGGGAGATGCTTGTTAACATACTCAGAGCTATTCAGCTAGCATGCAATTGTGTAGCAAAAGTTCTGGATCTACAAGAATACCAGATGTCAGAAATGGTCTGCCATATAACACTTCAAAGGGCTAAGCTTAATATTTTCCCATGGGGCAATATGAACTCTTAACAACCCAACTGAAGTTTTACCCAGTCTTCTTGTGTTTTTCTTGGCATTACTTAGCTAAAGAATAATTGAGAGTGCAATTCATCTTTTCCACTTTTCCTGACACCCATGTTTGCCATGTTGAATGAAGAGAATATGTAGGGGCGGCTAGGTGGCACAGTGGATAAAGCACCAGCCCTGGAGTCAGGAATACCTGGGTTCAAATCTGGCCTCAGACACTTAATAATTACCTAGCTGTGGGGCCTTGGGCAAGCCACTTAACCCCATTTGCCTTGCAAAAAAAAAAAAAAAAAAAAGAAGCTACCAGGACATGGATTGTAAAGGAGCAGGGTGGCTGAGGGTATCTACTTAAGAGGACTTGGGATTTAGACAACTTATCACTGGGCCTTTTGCTTCCAAAATATCTGTACTCTGTTCTTGAAGTTGGCCTAGAGTGAGCTGGGTTGCTTCTTCCACCAAGACTGCAGCAGCTGCTTTGAAAAGTAAGGAACAGATCTCAGAGCAGGTCCCAGTCCTGGAGTCAAAACTCCTAAGGCCTGACTTTGACTCTTATCTCTACACAAAGTGAAAGGCTTATCTAAGACAGGGCTAAGGCTGGGGATGAGGTCAATTTACACTTCAAAATCTAAAGATTTTCCTGATTAGGACTCCAATCCAAGGGAGAATCATCTGGACTCTATGTTGAATCATAAAGGGGTTTAACAATCATCCTAAAGTTTGGTATTCAATTCTACAAACCCACAGATCTCCCAAAAGACACAGAACTGCTTCTTAGTAGCTGGGGGAGTGATAGACAGAATTGTTTGCTTTCTCTCTGCAGTGAAAGAACAGGAGGTTGGAGTGAACACATAGCCCAAATTCTTCACAGAGGAACTTCCATTTGAACCATCTTAATAGAGATTTTGTATCTTCTTGAATCTAAAAAGACCATGGTTTGTGTAATAGCTCTCTGAGGAGACTCTCATATTGGATTACAGATCAGAATATCATCAACATACTGAATTAATCTGTTACCATCTGACTTTAAATCCCTTTAAACCTTTTTCCAAGGAGGTGAGGGCTATTTCTAAAATCTTGTGGTAACACTGTCTGCATTAACTACCTTGGAGGTGATTTCCCGAGGGGGGGCGGTGTCCACAAAAAAGCAAAAATAATGTGAGAATACTTATGAAGAGGAATACAAAAGAATGGATCTTTTAAGATCCAAGGTGGAGAAACACTGAGTATTCCCTGGAATTTGAGTAAGAATACTATAGGGGGTACAGAGGAAAAACTGCTTCATTAAAAATTCTCAAATCCTGAACCATATAAAATTCTACTTTGTGCTTTTTAATTGTAAATATTGGGGTATTATAGGGGGAGTAACAGGGGAACCGAAAGGCCATATTGTAAAGATTTGTCAGATGCTGTAATCTTTCTCCTTGCCTCAGGTTTAAGTGAGTATTGTGTCCAATGAGGGAAAGTTTAAGGGTGTTTTAAGGTGAACTGAAACTGGGGTGGCATGAGTGATTTGTTCAGATATTCACTTGTCCCAAACCTCAGGATCTACTTTAGCCCAAATTTCTGACAGGATATGAGATGGTTTGTCAAGTAAGAAACAAAAAAATGAGAGGTTAACAAGAGGGAATTGAGTCCCTAATTTCACCATCAAGGAGACAGGACAGGAGGGAAGAATGAGAAAGTGTGTTCAAACAACAGGTCCACAAACTGTCAGAGGAGTGGTTTTGTCTGTTATTTCCTCAGTTTCCCTTCAATGCCCATAACCTTATGCTCTGACATCCAGTGTTATTCCGGGTGATAGCTAGAATGAGAACCAGACTGAACCCAGTCTCCAGGCAATCCTTCCTGGGAGAGAAAAGTAGGGCTGGGCACTGGTTTAAAGCCATTGGATCTCCCCAACCAATCTGAGAGTAGTCTTGTCTCCAGTGACCTGACCACTTAGTATTGAAGCTTGACTGATTAGACAGCCCTCTGGGGGGGGTTCCTGGAGGGACACTCACTTTGTCAATGGCCTGTTCCATTGCAGCCTTAGAAATATCCCAGAGGCAAAATCCTAAAGATGTATCTGGCAGGCACTCATGGAAACTGTGGTCCATTCCACTGCACTGGAAACAGATCATATCCCTGGGGGACCCATCCCTGGCTTGGCCCGAGTCTCCTGTCAGAGCAGCTAAGAGCTCAGCATTTTGCTTTTGGGTAAGCAGTTGTTGCTAGCAATTGTGCCATTTCTTTAACAATGCGAGACTTCTCTGACTCTGCTACATCTCTGTGAGTGATTCACAAAAATCCATTTCCATCAATTGGACTATTGGTATAAGGGGGCCAAATCTAACTTCCTAAACTTCTGGCATATGTCAACTGCTAACTGACTGATAAAATACATGTCTAGGAAGACATTTACCTCAACAGAAGAGGGTCTAAGTTAGTATATTTTTTCATTGTTTCTACAAGATTCTTTTTTGAAAAGGTCTGGGTTCTCCTCAGAGCCTTCTTGTCAGCTCTCTACATGTGTCATAAATTACCAGCTTCTTGATCCCTTTCTTCTTACTTTCTTTTTTTTTAGGTTTTTTGCAAGGCAAATGTGGTTAAGTGGCTTGCCCAAGGCCACACAGCTAGGTAATTATTAAGTGTCTGAGGTCAGATTTGAACTCAGGTACTCCTTACTCCAGGGCCAATGCCACTTAGCTGCCCCCTTATTTTCTATCAAACAAAATATCCCATCTTTCTATGTCTGTACTGATTTGGAAGTCCCACTTGGGATTGGCTACTGCAATTGCTATAGCAACAGGGGGAAACCTTTGGATCTTTTTTCCTGATTTCAGCCATAGTATCTGCCACCTTCTGAGCAGGCTCCCAATTCTCTGCTTTTCCTCTTCTGATTAGTAGGTGGAGAGGACAATGCTTATATCTCCCCATGACAGGTCATACTGCAAAGAGATTCTGTTCAACTCCTCAGCAAATTTTGAGGCATATTCCAAATAGAAAACCAATATCACTTTCATCTAGGTCAGATCTGATATTGATAAGGGAATGTGGACCTGGATCATACTCCCCTTAATATCTGGGATTTCTTTCAATAGTATAGGATCACCCTTTCAGTATTGTAGGGAAGTTAGGACTGTCAGGGTCTGTAAGGGAAAGGGATATTAAGGGAGGAACAGGAATGCTGAAGGAGTTGAGGGTACAGGAGAGGGGAAGTCTGAATGGGGGGGCAGGAGAGAGAGAGAGAGAGAGAGAGAGAGAGAGAGAGAGAGAGAGAGAGAGAGAGAGAGAGAAGGTGGGGGATGGGGATGTTCTGGAAGAGCTGGAGGCAGGAGGGAGAGAAGGATGGGGAGGGGGGAAAGTAAAGAGTTCCCCTCTTTGTTTGGGAAGAGTTCAAGTGATAGTTTATACAGTGCAAGTGGAATTGGGTCTCAAGTTTGAGGTCAACCTATAACTTTCATCCACTGATCTATGCCTGGAAGCAATCTTCTATTTTGTTGGGATTTCCTGTTTGCTTATCTCTGGCAATGGGCTGGGTTTTTCCCCCTATAATTTTCATTCTAACAATAAGTTCCTTTTGTGGAAAAATGTGCTTAATAAAAAACCACTTAGAGCATAATTCCTTCCTCTTGGTTGACATAGAGGAAGCTATGTGTTCCTGTTTCATACAATATCATGAATGGTCATTGTATCAGTTGGTTTGACTTAAAATCCTTTGGTTTAAGGTAAAAATCATGGTATTCATGGAAGTGGAAAATATGGAAAAATTATTATAACTAAAATAATAGATTTCAATGAACCATTTTTAAAGAATCAAATTCATAAGAGACAGATTTCTTATTTCCTATGCCAAAATGAAATTATCTTTAAAGAAATATTATTAGTTGTTCCATTTTCAACTGAAAGGGATCTTTAGCTGATACCTAGATATTTGAAGTTTCCCATAACTAATATATTGTCTCCTTGTCAAACTTATGATCTTTTCCCCAATCTCATCTATTTCCTTTTACTGTTCAAGTGGTGTGTACAAAAATTCAATAACAATATCACTTTCAGTTCTGCTTCTAATTATTATCTTACAATTGTTATCTATCCTGATCTCAACTACGATTACTAGATATATACATGAATATATTTTCCATATCACTAATACACACACACACACACACACATACAAACAGTTTTTATCTATCATTGTCTTTTTTTGGTAAGATTTACACTTCCAGAGCCATATTCTATCCCTATATTTCATTTCAGAAAGTCTTAGTTAATTTAATTTTGCCTCTCATAGGGAACTATAATTTCCCTTGAGTGGGATAAAGTCTGAGATTTCTTCAGTAGAATATTATAGATTAGAACTGTGTCTCTTCTGCCCCTTTCCCCCTGACAAACAACTTCTAGGATATTGGTGAAGAGTCAACTGACCCCATCTTATCTGTTGAAGTCTGGAAGTCTATTCAATTCCTGGGACTGAAGAGATAATCTGGTTTCAGTTTGAATTATATGCTCTTTTCCTTAGATTAATTTATGTGTCTAGATTGTGAAGACCACATTCCTCATTAATGAGGGTGGGGGGAATCACAGTAGGATAAATGTGATTTTGGGGTCCTTTGCTTTTGCCTCAGTCTCTAATTGACTGGGGTCCATTCCTTAAGAAAAGAATAAAACTTTTTCTTCATACCTTGAGAGATCTCCAAAAATTTTTTAAGTGTAATTTGTCCCACACTCCCTTAATGATTATGATTCTGTTCAGGTAAAGATTGCAAATAAAGCAGCATATTTAAGTCATTGTTTAGCAATGTTCTTTTTTCACTCTTCTTTTTACTTCTGAAGCTCAATTTTCTTATAATAGGATAAAATATACCTGGTCCTTTTCATCTTTCTCCAAAGGTGAAATATTCTTGAGAATATATAATTCTGGTACATATTTTTTCCACACTTTTGGTGATTAGTAGTTTATTTTGTTAAATAGAACATTCCATCAAAATTCACTCTCAATGATTATACCTTCTAGAAGCAAGCATGCTGAGTATAAAAAAATTTGATGCACTTCATTGCTCAATAGCAATCTCAGTGATACATACATTGGACCATTGCCTGCTGAAATCCTTCAGACTGGAGTAATGACAGCATACCATTTTTAAAATATTCTATGTCCTCTAGGAAAAATAAAGGGTTGCTAATTCAACTACAATGAAAGTAAGGAAGAAAGAAACAAGCATTTATTAAAGTACTTGTATGCTAAGTATTGTGCTAAACTGGGGAATAAAAATACAATTAAAAAGATAGTCCTTGCCCTCAAGAAGTTTACATTATAATGGGGAAAGACAACATAGAACAGGGACCAGAAAAGGGATGAGTGGAAATGAATGCTAAGTATTAAAATATACCTCATTTTTACAATATGTATCTAATTTTGTCTGAAGTTTATTAGACATCAGCCTGACATTTATGTTACTTCATGTTTGATGTTAGAGGTTTATTACTTAGATATAATATGGAAAGGTGATTTAATAAGGATTAACAATTAGCTTGATAGACCTTCCCCCATCCTTATTCTTCTTTGGGAGACTATGGAAAGGAATGTAGAATCTGTTTATCAGTAAAGGGTGAGGTCACTTGATAGGTCTTGTGATATAGCCCAATATTCTATGTAAATGGTCCATTTTATGCCCTTAAATGGCTAAAAAGCCAGGTCAATTCAGTCAGAGACCAGTCATAAAGGCATAGTTTGAGTCTTAGCCCAAATCCTTGAGAGATTTTTTTTTTACTTTTCAGAAAAAAAAAATATTAACCTAATTTATAATGAGGGAGGGAAGTCCCAGGAAAGGTATTTTCAACACATATCTTTGCTATTCAGTGGTAGATTTTCAAGGGTATGATTATATTTTTGCTGCTTCTTCATACTTTTAGCATCTACTTTTTTTTGACATTTCACTTCTCAAAGACATATCTCTTCTATAGTTGCAAGAAAAGAAAGATTCAATTGAGCACCTGATCAATTTTGCCTTTTGGCAAAATTGTGCTTAGGGAAGAGATGAGGGTTGAATTTTTTCCATATGTTTCCTAGCCCCTACCAAGACAGATAGATGGGTCTGCTATTCTGTCTTTTTTCCTAATATAGATTCAAGAAAAAAAAAAAAAAACTTAAGTAGGAGAAGAAACTTAAAGTGCATCAATCCTGTTCTATTTTTTAATAGATTAGAAAAGTAAGGTCAACTTCATGACTTTACTCTTAAGTGATCATTCATTCTTACTGTCCACTCTAAATGAATGGGTCATCAAAATGATGTGGAATTGCCAAAGAAACAATATCAAGGGTGTATAAACAAGACTAAAAAGTCTGCGGCCACCATGAAATCACCTTTGCCTCATAGCTATCATTAACTAGGCTTTAGCTAGATTGCTTTCTTCAGTTTAAATTTAACCAGTTTGAAAGAAATGGAAGATGTGAAGGTCAAATAAGGAACATTGAACAAAAAAAAGCTGAGTAGAAATAGGGTTGTTTTGATAAGAAAAATAGACTGTTGGAAGGTAACCTAAGTTTATATGAAAGGATATGATGGAGAAAGGCCAGAAGCTGTTTTTATGTTTCCATGGAAAACAGAACAAGAAGAAAGTGCATAAAACTGCAGCAAAAGCAATTCAGGGATGAAATAAAATACGAATTTACTGAATGGAAGTGATCAGGGAACCATAGGCATAGGAAGTGTGGAGATCAGTTGGAGACAAATTTTGTAAATCTTTTGTTTGCACTATTAAAAAATCTTCTCCCCTCTGTTAAATACTCAGTTCTGATCTGCCTAATTTAGGTCAAGTGACCTTCAATCTCTTCTAGAGTGCATCCTCTTTTAGTTGGGACAGCCAGGTCTTTCAGGTGCTGGAAACATACCTGGGAGCACCCATACCAGGATCCAAGACCTTTGGCCTCCCTCCCAAAAAGGCAAAATGTCCAGTGCAGGATTTGAGCAACCCCTAGGTCACCACTTCTTCCCAGGAGACCTGGAGGGGGAATTTAAGGAGATTTTTGGAAGGACTCAGCTTCTCTTGCTTTCCAGACTTCTGCTGAGCCTGATAGCTGGCCTGCCAAGATTAATTAGGAATCCACATGGCTTTTCCTTAATATCTCCTTAACTTTCCTATTACTTTCTTTTGAGTTGTAATTCTTTTAATAAATCATTATAGTCTTTTTACACCTATATCCTGGGGTCAGAGTGTGATTCTTCACAGCCTGGAAATCAAATTCAATTTTATGGTAAGCCAGCTAGGAGATTCTCTGCCTTGACCTGGGAAATTGGGTCACACTCCATTGATAAGATGCACACCCCCTTTTTTCGGATTCAAGATTTCTAGAAAAGCAGGAAAATTAAATTGGACGTTTTTAAAGCCATTCTCCTTCTGGTTGTGTCCCTTCTTTTGCCTCCAGGGTATAGTAAAAGAATGTTGAGTTGTCTGGGAGGGATCTGCAAAGAGGTGCAGCATCCTCTGATCTCATGTGGTGTTTTGCAGCCCTTCTGTGTTGTGGTCAGACTGACCAGTGAAAGGCAGTACTGAGGTTTTGAGGTTTTGACCCAATGTAGTTTGTATGTCTGTGTGTGTGTGTGTGTGTTGCTATAGGAGGATTTTTTGACTGTAGGTCCAATTGATGTGTTGTTTGCTTATCTAGAAGTTTAGGAGAATTAAAACAAGCAGGGGGGGGAACTTATTCAGTACTGAAGATTCCTACCCCCCCCCCACACCCTCCCCAGGTAGATTTGATAAAAGCTGGCATTAGCAAAACACCTGAGTTCTTGCATATTATCTTTGGTAATCTCTTTTGTAAATCTCTTTCTCTCTTTCTCTTTGAAATGCTCTCTCACTCTCTGTCACCCCCACCCTCTGCAGGGGGAGGGGAGAGAGAGAAGGAAAAAACTTAGAAATTCAAACCAACAGATATCCCAGCTGGAATGCATACTTCACTGCAGAAAGGGTAAGATTCCCCCAAAACTTGCTCTAGACTCATTGTTTAAAATGGGAAACCCCCCCACCCATGCCTTCTTCCTAGTTTTGGCAGGAGGGGGGCTAGGTGAACAGCAACTCTTTCCTTAGATCCTTAGCTATTCCAAGCCCCATCCCCTAAAGGCATTAGGTCTGGCACCAGGAGGCCCCACCCCTGAGAGCTGAGGGAAGAAGAAGCAGGCAGATTGATTGACAAGTCTAGTGGCTAGTTAAAAAAGAAAAAAGGGAAGTTTAAATAACTTAAGAACTTGATTGATTGGCTACTTCAAAACTTTTTTTACATAATATTTATTTTTATGTTTTGTACAAATGATGTTCTTTTTCATTCATTACTAAACTCTTGTTTAAGAGTAAACACAATAACACCTCCCCCCAAAATATAGTTCCCCATGAACAAAAAAGTAAAGAGAAAAAAATTAAAATTAAAGTTAAATAATAATAATAATAATAATAGGGGCAGCCAGGTGGCACAGTGGACAGAGCATTGGCCCTGGAGCCAGGAACACCTAAGCCCAAATCTAGCCCCAGACACCCAACAATCACCCAGCCGTGTGACCCTGGACAAACCACCCTACCCCATTGCCCTGCAAAAACCAAAACAAACCAAAATCAAATAATAATAATAACAATAATGATAATAATGATAATAAATATGCTTCAGTTTGTGTTCCAACACCTCCAACACTGTCTCAGGTGGATCACATTCTTTATGATAAATTTTTCACAAAAGCTACTTCCATATTTTCCAACATTGCCATTGCTGATAGCAACTCCCTCCATTCGTACTTCCCCACTACCACATACTATATTTTCTCTCTCTTTTCACTCCATCCTTCTTCTTAAATGTGCTGTAGGGTAGCTGTGTGGCACAGCAGACAGATCACCAGCCCTGGGGCCAAAAGGCCCTGAGCCCACATACCAACCCTAAGACCCAGCATCCATCTGGCCCTGTGGTTCTGGACAGGTCATCCAATCCTAGCCCCTTGCAAGAAGTAAAAAAGAAAATGTGTTATATCTGAACACTCTCCCCTATGGTTTGCCCTCTCCTCCATCATTCACATCCCCACCTCTTCCACCTGTCTCCCTTCTCTCCTTCTTACTCTAGATGTCAATACCCCATTGAATATATATGCTGTTTCCTCTCCAAGCCACCTCTGATGAGAGTGAAGGTTCCCTCATTCCTCCTCACTTTCCCCCTTCCAAATCATTGCAATAGTTCATTGTAAAAATAAAAAAAACTTATTATATGAAATATCTTAGCCTATCCCACCTCTCCTTTCTCTTACTCCCATTACCTTTCCCTTTTAGCCATTGCCTCCATTTTAACAATATATTATATTTTCAAATTCAGCTCTCACCTGTGCTTCATCTATAAAAGCTCCTTCTCCCTGCTCTATTAAATGAGAGGTTTCGTATGAGTATTATCAGTGTCATTTTTCTATACAGGAATACATGCAGTTCATCATCATTAAGTCCCTCCTATTTTTCCCCTTCTCCTCCAATCTCTATGCTTCACCTGGGTCCTGTATTTGAAGATCAAACTTTCTGTTCCGCTCTGGCCATTTCAACAAGAACATTTGAAATTCCCCTGGTTCATTGAAAATCCATCTTTTTCCCTGGAAGAGGATGTTCAGTTTTGCTAGGTAATTGATTCTCAGTTGCATTCTGAGCTCCTTTGCCTTCTAGAATATTATATTCTGAGCCCTACAAGCCTTTAATGGAGTTGCTGCTAAGTCCTGTGTGATCCTGACTGCAGTTCCACGATATTTGAATTATATCCTTCTAGCTGTTTGTAAAATTTTCTGTTTGACTTGGGAGTTCTGGAACTTGGCTATAATATTCCTAGGGGTTGGTTTTTTTTGGATCTCTTTCCAGGGGGAAATCGGTGAATTCTCTCAAATTCTATTTTTCTCTCTGCTTCTAGGGCATCTGGGCAATTTTCCTATAGGAGTTCTTTAAAAATGATGTCAAGGCTCTTTTCCTGATCATGACTTTCAGGTATCCCAATAATTTTTGAATTTTCTTTCCTGAATCTGTTTTCCAGATCAGTTGTTTTTTCAAGGAGATGTTTCACATTTCCTTCTAATTTTTCATTCTTTTGGTTTTGAAGTATTGTGTCTTGACTTCTCATAAAATCAGCAGCTTCCCTCAGTTCCATTCTATATCTGAAGGATTTGTTTTGCTCATAGAGCTTTTTTATTTCTTTTTTCCATCTGGCCATTCTGCTTTTTTAAAGCATTCTTCTCATCAATAACTCTTTGAACTGTTTTATCCATTTGACCTATGCTGGTTTTTAACATGTTATTTTCTTCAGCACTTTTTTTTATCTCCTTGACTAAGCTGCTGACTTCTTTTTCATGTTTTTCCTGCATCTCGCCCATTTCTTTTCTCAATTTTTCCTTCTATCTCCCTCACTTGATTATCAAAATCTTTTTTGGAGTAGCCTAAGCCCAATTTTTTTTTCTTGCAGTCTTTAGATGCAGGAGCTTGTACTTCCTCATCTTCAGACTGAGTATTTTGATTGTTCTTGGGATCATACATAGACAATGTATTTCTCAATGGTGCTCCTCTTTTTTCTCTGTTTGCTCATTTCCACAGCCTGCACCTGGTTTTGGAGTGCTTCCAGAGCTTTTGAGTATTATTGGGACCTCCCCCACACACACACACACAAGGATCTCAGTGTGTGAGGCTCTGTTTTCCCTCTTGGTCTTTGAATGACCACAAGGGCACCCCTCTGCCATGGGGCTGAGGTGGGGAGGCCTTGCTGTTCTATGGGGGTCTAGACTATGATCAGGATCTGAATGTGGTCAGAGCCCCAGAGTCCTGTTCCAGATACAAAGGACAGACTTCAGAAGTCTTTCTTCACTCCCCTACCTAGGCTGAGTACTCAAGCCTCTGTTGCCTGGGGGCTCCTGCTTACCAGCTCTGCCTGCTCCTAGTTCCTTGATCTGAGCTGCTGTGGCCAAGCTGCTTGCTGGACTTCGCACGCTCACTCTGGCAGAGGCCAGCCACCAAGTTGTTCCTGGTGCTCCCCAGGGTGTAATTCAGGAAACTGCTCCCGCTAATGGGAGCCATGTCTCCCAGGTGCCCTGGGGCTGCCTCCAGGAGGCTAAAGTTACTTCACTCTGGCAGGCCTCCCCCCCAACCCCATGGAGCAGAGCCTTTACACTATTTTCCAGGTTATCTTGGGTTGGAGAATTCCCTCACTGGATCTCTGTGTGAGTTCTGTCTCTTGAAAATTTAGTTAGAGTCCTTATTTGATAAGTTTTGAGAGGGAGTACCTAAGAGAGGATCTCATTCTGTCGCCATCTTGGCTCTGCCCCTATTTCAAAATCTTAATAAAAAAAAAAATATATATATATATATACATACACACATACACACACACACATATGGTTCCTCAAGAAATTGTAGTTGATTCTAAAAAAATTATTTTTTGATTGTTCTTAATTGGTCCAACTCAAAAAAATTATTATATATATATATATATATATATATATATATATATATATATATATATATATATACATATATGCATGAATTGGACATTTTCATATCTCTCCACTGGCTGGAGAGGTGGGAAAATGTTTCTATTTTAGTTTGGGTTTTGAATTAAATTGTTTTAAAAAGGCTAATTTAAATTTAAGTAATTATGATTTGAGCCTACCCCTTTTACTAGGGAATCTCAATTCCATTTGTACATTTGAAAGTGTGCAAGTTGCAAGTTTGTGAAATGTTCTCACCTGTGAGCTGTTTTTGTCAAACTAATATTGATTCACAGCTATATTCAACTTATGTCAATTGAGACTTTAAGAGTTAGAAAATGTAAACAAGGTCAAATTATTTACTTCTTTTATGTGAAAATATTGTCGGTACTTTTATAACTTTTTATTAATTGGGTACTTTGAAAAAAGGTTTGGACTGAGCTGAGCATGATGGGGGTGATTCTAAGAAAGTAAAACTGAAGAGAGAGATATAAATGTAGGAGAAAAACTCCTCCATTGTCTGATTAAGGAATGGATTAAAGAAGGATCAACATATATACATTTATACTTGTATATATATATAGGTCTAAAATTCTTCTAAATTCAGGAAAAATAATAAAAGGTCAAGGAGAAAGGGTGGTGGGAGAGTATAAGGAAGGGACTCTCAGTGGGCTAAGGAATGGAAGGTAGTAGAAGTAAATCAGAGGAATGAGAAGGTATAGGAATAAGGTGAGGATAGTGAGGAAAAATATGATGGAGGAATAAGTTATTCTAGTTTAGAATGTGAATGGGATGAATTTCTCAATAAAGTGAAAACTGATAGCAGATTAAAAATTTGAATTCAGCAATATGTTGCTTTCAGGAAATGTTTAAATATAAGAGATTCATAAAATAAATGTCAGGAGGAGAATTTATTATGTAAAGCAGGAATAGTAATGTGATCTCAAAAATTAAAATAGATTTACTCAAAAGAGAAAAAATAGGGAAATGACACTGAGTGTTATGGATATTATATAATTATTTTAGACTATTTAAAATAACTAAACTGTATAAAATACCTGAGATTATACCTACCAAGATATATATAGGAACTATATGAACATAAACATAAAACATGTTTTATACAAATAATGTCAGATGTAAATGATTAAAATAATGTTTATTCTTCATAGTGGGTAAAGCTGACATAAAAATGATAATTTTTTCTGACTTATCTATAAGTTACTTAAAAATAAGTTACTTAACTTATTTTATTATTATTATTATTATTAAGTAACTTTAAATCATTATTATTAAGTAACAAAATAAATTGCTTTAAAAAAATCTTGCTGAGTTAGAAAAAATAATTAGAGTTCATTTGGAAAAATAAAAGGTCAGGGATTTCAAAGTAACCATGGGAAAAAGATGTAAAAGAAACAGATTAAGTAGTATCAGAACTCAAACTATATTATTAGGTCAGAGCATTGTTGAAATGTAAAATGAATAAACTACTCTAAATTAAAATTTTCTTGCATAAATAAAACTTTTACAACCAAGAATAGAAGGAATAGAGAAAATTGGGGAAATTTTTCATAGGCAAATTTTCAGATAGGATGAGATGTAGGAAATGATGAACTGGTTGATTGAGAAAAAGACCTGGACTAATGAAGGAAGATGTTATCCACGTTCAGAGAAATAGAAAACAAGTAGAAATAAGTGTATTATATAAGTGTGTGTATATATATATATATATATATATATATATATATATGTATATAGATGTCTATGAATATATGCATATACATGTATACATGTATGTATGTTTGTATATATAATATATATATATATATATATATATATATATATCCATACCATGCTTAATAAAGGAATCAGTGCACAGCAGAGAACAAAAAAAAAACCCTACAAGGAAGAAAAGAAGAAAAGCTAAGAAAATTTGGAAAAAATATGTAGTATTTAACATATAAGATTTCTTGGAATGGAAATTTATTGTTTTATATTGAACCTCTTATATTCTACTGTGTACATGACAATTTTTTTTCTTTCCTCATTTTCTATTTAAGGTTACAATAAATTTAAAAATCCCTCACCCAAAAATAATATGAGTAGGAACAGTAATAAGGTAGATACCAGGAGACTAGTTGCAAGAATGAATAAGGGGGCATAGATGAAAAATTTGTAGAAGGTAGAAAAATAGGATTTGTCAACTAATTGGTTATGAGAGGTGACAGAAAGAATTGAAGATAGCAACAATGTTATGACTGTGGTAGCCTGAGTAAGCAATGGTGGTTTACAAATATCAAAGTCATTTGATGGGCACAAAATTGAGTGAAAGATAAGTTGCTTTTGTAAATATTAGAGTTTAGGTACTGGTGGGAGGATCCTTGGTTCTTAGTTCTTTATATTTTTGTTTTTGTTTTTTTTAATTGAGAAAGTATAATTAGTATGGAAAAGGTATCAACAAAAGAAGATTTTAAGATTCTTTTTTGGCATTTTCTCACAAAAGTAGTCACAAAATAATTCCAAAATGAACTGATTATTCTTCTGTGTGACTTCAATTCATGGGTGACAGTTTAGAATCTAATCTGCTGCATAGTTCTGGATGCCTGTAGCATGAAAATGTAAGCATTTTTTTTTTTTTGTGAACAAGAGAAAGAAACTGGCACCAGGGTGTGACTGAATATACTATGGCAATCATTTACTAAAGTGTAACCAGGTGGCCTGAAACATTAACTCCCACCATGCTGACCTGAAAATCAGGAAGTAGTTTACTTATCTACCCTAGTTCATCCTGTTGCAAAGAGAAGGAAGTTCTCTATTTCATTTAATTTAAAGGTAAGTTATAGATGGTTCCATCATAAAATCAAAACTACATCTACACACACCCCATCTTGTCCTAGACCCTTCCCATTACTCTACAAATTGTTATAATGTCACAGGATTACATCTCAGAGATTTTATATCTAGCTGGGATCTTGGAAGTATCATATTCCAATGCCACATTTTACTGAAGAAAACTGGGCTGAAAAGGTGAAACGACATGACCATAGTGACCCAGATAATAAGGGACAAAACCCAGGATTTGAAAAAAGGCCCTGGGGAGGCTAGGTGGCGAAGTGGATAGAGCACTGGCCTGGGAGTCAGGAGTACCTGAGTTCAAATCCAGTCTCAGACACTTAATAATTACCTAGCTGTGTGGCCTTGGGCAAGTCCCTCAACCCCATTGCCTTTCAAAAAAAAAAAACTGAAAAAAGGCCCTGTGCCTCCAAATTCAGCAAAGATCTGCTCTGGAAAGAAAGTGGAAATCTAATCTATTCCCTTAATTGACAGAAATTTGAGAAAATTAAGGCCTAAGTATGCAAAATGATTTATTCAAGTCACAAATTCAGGAAGAGACTGAACTAGAATTCTATCCTGAATACTATAGCTGAAAAGTTAACTTTTAAAAAATAAAATAAAGGTCATTTTCTCACCTGTTTCATAGTATATTTCCAACATGCATAAAAAAAATTTCATAGGCTGAGAGCCACTCCTAGAGAGGTGATGTATGCTTTAAGTATCACTATGTTTTCACAAAGTAAGAAATCAATGGGGAGTCATGAAAAGAAGTTTCAATTAGTTACAGCCACACATTCAGCTGAATCTGTCACATTAATCTAAATGTATAGAAATGAATAGAAATACTGGAAGTATATAGGAGAAGCAGCTTGTTCCCACTACTATCCAAGGGTCTTTTCTAAAAAAGCACTAGAAAGAAAATGACAACATTAAGAGCTAAAGAGAAGGTGAAGGCTTTATATATTAGTGAAGTAGTGTAAGTAAGGGCAGCTGAGGTTTAACCTTACCTCTGGCATTAACTTCTTCTGTGGCTGGGAAAGACCATAAAACAGAACTAATGGCACTCTTCTTTCAGACTTGTGATGGGCGATTAATGTTTGGGCTGTAAAATTGCTAAGTACAGCATTTTCATTAGCCTGTGTCCTGACTTGGATTAAAGGAGGGAAAAACCATTAGGTTCCATATGCCTCCAAATCCTCCATTAGAGCAGCAAAGTCAGAGGTACAGCTATTTAGCAATGTAGTATTGAAATTAATGCTTTGACTTTAGGCTAAACATGAAAATGTGTTGCAGAATCTTTGTTCTGATGCCACTTAAGAGAAGATAAAAATAAGTACTTTGAACATTGTATGTAGGTAATTATGTATTTTAACCCTTCATCAGTCCTGTACTTAAGACTGAAATTCAAATTATATCTAAATCAAAAATTATTACATATATATATAATTTATTGGGATATTTTTCCCTATGAAGAATATTACCTAGCAGGCAAGTTCAATTCATTATTCATTTATCTGAAAAAGTAATTAAATGAAGTTTAACTAATCTTTTTTTGGGAGGAAGAAAAAATGTCATTTTAAAAATATTTTTAAAACTGCATTTTATTTTTCCCCAATTACATATCATGAAATTTTTAGAATACATTTTTACAAAATAGTTTTAAATATTTCTCCCTCATTCCCTCCCTTCCCCCCTTTTGAAAATGGTAGGTTGTTATATATACATATATATATATATATACATATATATATGTATATATATATATATATAATGTGTATATGTGTGTTTGCTATCATATAAATACCATGTTAGTCTCAATGGCAGAAGAAAAAAACAGATCAAAAGGTAAAGGTGGTACAGTAGATAGAGCACCCACCCTGGAGACCGAAGGATCTAATTTCAAAGCTAACCTCAGACACTTAATAATGGCCTAGCTGTGTGACCTTGGGCAATTCACTTAACCTCATTGCCTTGTAAAAACAAGAAAATTAAAAAAAAATAAAAAATAGGCACAAAAAAGAGTAAAATAATTGAAAAAATATGCTTTGATTTGCATTTAGAATCCATCACTACTTCTAGATGAGGCTAGCGTTTTCCAACATGACTCCTTTGTATTTGTCTTGGATCATTGTGTTGCTGAGAAGGGTTGGGTCATTAATAGCTGATCATCACATAGTGTTGCTGATACTGCATACATTTTTTTCTTGGTTCTACTCATTTCACTTTGCATCAGTTCATATGTGTCTTTCCAAATTTTTGGAAATCTGCCTGTCCATTTTTTTTAAGTTTTTGCAAGGCAAAATTGGGTTAAGTGGCTTGCTCAAGACCACAATCTAGGTAATTATTAAGTGTCTAAGGTCTGATTTGAACTCAGTACTCTATCCACTGGGCCATGTTGCTGCCTCCCACGTTCACCATTTTTATTACACAATAGTATTCCATTACATTTACATAGCAGATCCTGTTCAGCCTTTCCCCAACTGATGGGTATCTCTCCCATTTCTAACGTGCCACCATAAAAAGGGCTAAATATTTTTACATATAAAAGTCCTTTCCCCTTTTTGGTGATCTCTTTGGAACAGAAACCTAGCAGTGGTATTGCTGGATCAAAGGCAATGCACAGTTTGCTTGCACTTTAGGCACAGTCCAAATTGTTCTCCAGAAAGGTTACATCAGTTCACAACTCCAACAAGAGTAAAACAGTACCTAAATTTTCTCATATCCTAATACTTATCATTTTCATTTTTGTCTTATTAGTCAATCTGATAGGTGTGAGGTGGTATCTCAGAATTGTTTTAATTTGTATTTCTCTAATCAAAAGTGATTTGGGGCACTTCTTCATATACTTATACATAGTTTTTGATTTCTTCATCTAAAATGCTTGTCCATATCCTTTGACTACAATTCGACAAGAATGGGTTGTATTCTTAAAATTTAACTGTTCTCTTATGTATTTGAGAAACAAAGCCTTCATCAGAAACTTTTGCAGCAAAGATTGTTTCTGGCTCTCTGTTTTCCTTCTAATCTTGAACGCATTGATCTTATTTGTACAAAAGTGTTTTTTAGGTTAATATAAACAAAATTATCTATTTTACATTTTGTAATGTTCTCTATCTTGTTTGACCATGAATTTCTCCCTTTCCATTGAACTGAGAGGAAGGCTATTGTTGTCTTCTAATTTGCTTATGGTTTTACCCTTTATGTCCAAACCATTTTGACCTTGGTAAATGGTGTGAGATGTTGATCTATAACTTATATCTTGGTAAATGGTGTGAGATGTTGATCTATAACTAGTTTGTGTCCTATTGATTTCCAGTTTTTCCATCAGTTTTTGCCAAATAGTAGTGGTCAGTTTAATTATTTAAAACTGTATCTTGTGTTGAGTTTAGATAATCTTAAAATTAATGCCAGAGATTGGTTCTCTCCATTATAATATACACAGATACACACATGCACACATGCATACACATATTTATTATATTTCTTTCCATCTTTGTGTATATTTCTATTTTTAGAAAAGCTAGAAAATCGAGAGAATGTAATAAGCAAAATTTAAATTATAAGAACTAACACAAAGGATTACTTTGAAAACATTTCCCATTATTATATATTAAAGTAAAGAATTTCAAATAATAATCCATTTTTGAAATTCTACAATTATTCGTGTTGTATATTTTCTTAAAGGGAGAAGCTTACACATTCAGGAAGATTAAATTGAAATCTGAATTTTTATTGTTTGATGATACAGATGAGAAGCTCTTTTGAAAAGGAACAAAAATCAATATTGTTTCTATAGGTCACAATGAAAAGCTATAGGGAAAGAAGTGGCTTTATTATAGCAGGAATCCAGAATAAAGTATAACATCACCATACAACCCTTTTTGTCTAATGAAAGGAAGCTGACAGATTAAAGTACATGGATTCAAATAAATTAAATGGTAATTTAAGAGAAATTTTCTCACCACACCACAAAGAGGAGACTGAGTTTAATAACTGGGGACCAATTATAAAAGCAAAAGTTTTCAACCTAAGTCTATTTATTGGCTTCTTTCTGGTGGCTTTTTTTGGCTGACTGGGTGAAACTATGGGTCTGACTCACAAAAAGAGTTGAAATAGCCCTTGAAGTTATGGCTAAAAGAACTGATGCTCCTCATTTTGAGGGAAAAGTCATAATACAGCTGGAACTTGGCAGAAGGTCACTACGGATTAGCAAACAAGGGCAAAAAAAAGTCAATCTAGAAGAAAAGCAAATAGATATTATGCTGTTGAAGACCAGCAGGTGGTAGCACAGCAAAGAAAATGACTCAGCTGTGAACCTTGGAAGTGTGCAGCATAGCTACACATCATTTGATGGTAACAATGATTCTTTAGTGGTATAACAAGTAGCAGTGTTGTATTTGATGATGGTTCCATTTGTGACACAAGTTTAGGTGTCTAAGTTTTCCTGGCTATGTATGTCCACTCTAATATGTGTTTTTTTTTCCTTTTAGGCTTTTTATAAAGCATTTTGCTTTAAAGTAATATTTTGGGTTCATTTAGGTTTTTTTTCCTTTTTAAATGGTGGAAAATTCCATGAGTTGTGATTTTCAATGGATAATGATCACTGGGGTATCTTGCAGGAAACAGCCAAACTGAATTGCAAATTTAAAAATCTTGGTTCATTGAATATAATCTAAAGAACAAGGAAAGTAACCATTTTATCCTATTGCAGGTTTAGTGATTGAAACACATAAAAACAATATTTTTGTGAGTTTCAATATTTTGTGTATTTTGAATTCACACTTTAATTATATAATATTATCAGAATAAAACATATGCCAATACACTGCTTTAGAGACTTTTTAGCAAAATATCTAAATTGAAGATGGAATCCCTTGCGATACTGAGGTCTTCTAGATTCTTCTGTTTACAAATTATACTAAGCTGAGTACATCAGTATTCAGACTTTGCAGAGACCCTTAAATGAAATCTATAATCACTAAAAAGGTGAAAAAAGGTGGAAAATGACTATTGTTCAGATTATGACATATATTTGGATAGACAAACTATAGGACTCATCTAACAGTTTATGTATCTTCAACAAATACTGTAGATTATCAATAAGTTAAGTCCAAAATTGAAAAAAAGGGAGAATGAATTGTACTCAGTAAATCAGGGAATTTTTCTGACTATGTTTCTTTTTTTAAAAGGGGTATTCTTTTTAATGTTAAGTGTTCTTATTGTGAAACTGCATTTTTATGAGTCATAGAATACCCAGTCATCGAAGAATGATGGTTACAGGTCACCCAATGGAGTACATGGTGGGTTTAAGTGAGCAGCAATATACTGTAAGTGAAAATTGCAAAGAAATGGTACAAAGGATGTAATCAGTAAAATATATGGCCAGAAAATAAGGTGATATAGTTAAATAGCAATAGTGAGGTATAATCAATTGATAACTCATATTTCCCCACTGGGATTCAAGTAATGTATTCTTATTGAGAGAAAAAAATGGACCAACATATTGTGTGGACTATCTGTGGAGGATTAATTGGGAGATAAAATTACTTGAACAGAATTTTCAAATTTGGATGGGTTGTAGTGTCAGTTGAGAGGAAAAAAATAAATCAATTAGATCACAAGTCTATGAAAGTTTCAAAGAATTAGACCAATGAAGCTCAAAAATTCCTTACTTGATCATTAAATAAATCAAAATACTACTGCCTGTTTTCTCTAAAATCAATAAGTAGGTATGAGTATGAAGTACCTAAAAATAAAAGATGGTGGCCTCTAGCTGGGTATAAACAATAATGAGCTTTAGAAGAGCTGACATGAGAGCAGTGTGTTTTCCTAGACCTTACAGAAAGGATAATCACAAATCCAGGGCAGGGCAAAAATAATAATTGATTATTGAAAGAGTTAGCACAGTGTTCTGAATGCTTATGTGAGGAATTCTCTTGGGCTGTTAAATAATCACAAATGTTAATCAGGCAAGGGTAAAAGGCAGTTGCTCTCCATGTACCTGAACATTTATTTAAATGTATTTACACATTACCAAAATAGTCTTGTTGTAAGAGTAAATACAATCCCCCACCCCCCACAAAAATAAAAAAAAAAACCTTATGAGAAATAAAGTGAAAGAAAGAGAAAAAAAGTGTACTTCACTCTGTGTACTAATATCATCAGCTCTGTCTCAGATATAGATAATATTCTTTATCATAAGTCCATCAGAGGGGTGGCTAGGTGGCACAGTGGATAGAGCACTGGCCTTGGAGTCAGGAGTACCTGAGTTCAAATCCAGCCTCAGACACCTAATAATTACCTAGCTGTGTGGCCTTGGGTAAGCCACTTAACCACAATGCCTTGCAAAAAAACTAAAAAAAAAGTCCATCAGAGAAGTTGCTTCCATATTTTTCCACAGTTGCTGTTGCTGCTTGTAATTTTCTCCATCCATTTCTCCCCACTACCAATTATACTTTCTCTCTCCTTTCACTCTGTTGTCCCTCTTCAAAAGTGTACTGTGGGACAGCTGAGTGGTGCAGTGGACAGAGCACCGGCAGTTGGGCCAAATAGCCCTAAGCATACATTCCACCCCCAGAGACCCAGCAACCATATAACACCTGACAGGCCATCCAATCCCACCACCTTGCAAAAAATAAAAAAAGAAAATGTGTTCTATCTGAGTATCCTCTCCCATGATCTACCCTCTCCTCTATCCTCTACATCCCCTCTCCCTTCCCTTGTCCCATTTCTCCCATGACCCTTCTCTCATTTTTCTTCTAGATTTCTAAGCCCTATTAAGTATAGATATGTTGTTACCTTTCTGAGTCATTTCTGATGAGAATGAAGGCTCCCTCAATCCTGCTCACCTTCCCCCCTTCTATACCACCGAAAAAGCTATTTCTTGACTCTTTAATATAAAATATCTTAGTGTATTCTACTTCTCCTTTTCTTTCCCCAAGTACATTTCCTTTTTACCCATTGACTCCATTTAAAGATATATTATACCTTCATTTTCAGCTCCTTTCTGTGCCTCATCTATAAAAGCTCCTTCTAATGGCTCTAATAAATGAGAAGGTTCATATAAGTATTATCAGTATCATCTTCCCTTGCAGGTATACACACAGATTATCATTAAATCCCTCATAATTTACCCTTCTCATCCATCCTTGCTATGCTTCACTGGAGTCCTGTATTTGAAGCTTAAACTTTCTGGCCATTTCAAAAGGAACATTTGAAATCCATCTGTTTCATTGAAAGTCTATTTTTCCCCTGGAAAAGGATGTTCAGTTTTGCTAGGTAGTTAATTTTCAGTTGCATTCAAAGCTCTTTTGCATTCTGTAATATTATATTCCAAGCCCTATGAGCCCTTAATGTAGTTGCTGTTAAGTCCTATATGATACTGACTACAGCTCCATGATATTTGAATTGTGTCCTTTGACTTGGGAGTTCTAGAACTTGGCTATAATATCCCTGGGGGTTATTTTTTAAATCTCTTTCAGTAGGAGATTGGTAGATCCTCTCAGTTTCTATTTTGCCCTCTGCTTCTAGGATATCAGGACAATTTTCCTGTAGAAGTTCTTTAAAAATGAAGTCAAGGCTCTTTTCCTGATCATGACTTTCAGGTAGCCCAGCAATTTTTAAATTGTCTCTCCTGGATGTTTTCCAGATCCATTGTTTTTTCAATGATATATTTTTTTCTTCTAGTTTTTCATTCTTTTGGTATTGTTTTATTGTCTTGATTCCTCACAAAGTCATCAGTTTCCTTTAGCTCCATTCTACATTTGAAGGATTTGATATCTTCAGAGAACTTTCTTATCTCCTTTTCCATCTGACCAATTCTGCTGATTAAGGTATTGTTCTCCTCATTAACTTTTTGAACTTTTTTTTTTTTCATTTGACTTAAACTAGTTTTTAGTATATTATTTCCTTCAACAATTTTTTTGGATCTCCTTGACTAAAGCTGTTGACTTGGTTTTCATGGCTTTTTTCCCCTTGCATCTCCCTCATTTCTCTTCACAATTTTTCCTTTACCTCCCTTACTTGATTTTCAAAATATTTTTTGACCTCTGAAATAGCCTGAGACCAACTTCTATATTTCTTGGATGATTTAGATGCAGAAGCTGGAACTTTCTCCTCTTTGGATTGTGTGTGTTTTGATCCTCCATGGGACCAAAGTAATTGTCTATGGTCAGGTTCCTTTATTTTTTCTGTTTACTTATTTCTCCAGCTTGTGCTCTGGTTTTGGAGTGTTTCCTGAGCTTTTGAATATTATTGGGACACATACATAAGCACCACAGTTCCTTCAAGGTCTTAAGAGAGGCTCAGAGTGCTCGCCTGGTCTGTACTTTGGTCTGTGGATGACCACACAAGCACACTCCTCTTCCCTAGAGCTGTGAGGAGGGTCCCTGCTCTATGGCAATGGGGGATCCCACACTGTCACCAGGGTCTGAATATGGACAAAGCACAAGAGTCCTGTCCTGTCAAAGGAGAGACCTTGAGAGTCTCCCCCCGCCCCAACCCCTTTCTTTTTTTTTTTTTAGGTTTTTGCTAGGCAATGGGGTTAAGTGGTACTCCTGACTCCAGGGCCAGTGCTTTATCCACTGTGCCACCTAGCCGCCCCCCCAACCCCTTACTTTCATGGCCTCAGCACTCTGGAAGCAGCTGCTAGGCAGTTCCTTGCTGGGCGGCATTGTGGGCCTGCTTCCATTTCCTGGTGTCTGGGCTGTGCTGAGGGCCATGGGAAGCTGAGGAAAGCCACGCTGTTCTGGGCTTCATGCTCCCTCTGGCAGAGGTTTCCCCTGCTGATCTTCTAAGTTGTGCTTAGTGTTCCCTGGGTTGCAGGTCAGAAAACTGCCTCTTGCTGCTTGGAGTGAGTACTTCCTAGGACCCAGGCTCCCAGGTGCCCAGTGGGCTATTCCTAGAAGAATGGAACTCCTTTGCTCGAGCACAATATTCTTGGCTGTGCTGCTGCCCCCTCCTCCCCAGTGGAACAGGGCTTCCAGGTTTGTTAGGGACTAATGTGTGTGGGAGCACTGTAAATTATCTTCACCTGGTGTCCTTGAGCACCAGAGCCTTATTTTGCTAAGTGCCACAGGAGTGGGAGTTGATTAAGGGATTGGGAAGGATATTTAAACACTGGTATTTGGTTCAACAAATGGAGTACTTGGAGACCTAGGTGCACAAAGGGAGAGCTTGTCTTCCTTTTCTCCCATCCCTTCAATGCTTGCCTGGGGAAGATTGAGGGAGTCTAGAAAGGGACTCATCATATGAGTCTGAACACGGATTCAACACAGGTTACCTTGGTTTGGAGAATTTCCTCACTGGATCTTTCTGTGGGTTCTGTCTATCAAAAATTTAGTTACAGCCATAAATTTAAGGTTTGGGGAATATTTTGGAGAGAGAGCTTCTAGGAAAGGCTGTTCCCCTGCCGCCATCTTGGCTCCACCCCCCAAGGACCTGAACATTAATGGACTAGTTCCATTTTGTGAATAATATTGATATCCAATATAATATTTGCAAAATTTCCAGACTTAATTGATATGACATGTCACTAAAGGAAACATATGTGTCTGTTTTAAGATGAATTTAAGAAAGCATCCTTAAATTCATGTCTATTTCTGGTGTGATAGTAAACCACTGGAATCAATCATTGCCAGTGCATAAATTATCCCAAAGGAAGAAAAACTCACATACTGTGAGACTAGATAGCTAAGGGAATGTTTTCATATGTTTATTCAAGCTCCTCCTCTGAAATCATTGTCTCTACCAGTCATGTCTAAATGTTTTTGATCATATACTCCTACAAATAAATATACATGTATACATATATGTGTGTGTGTTTATTTCTTTGTGTGTCTATGTAAATACATATTTTCCTTTTTTAAATTTTCTGGTGATAAGGTGAAGAATAAGGATTATTTTTCCAGTGGCCCCAGTTCAACTGTTCCTCTGAGTGCTTGCATGAGGATTAAGTTATAACTGCTCTAAGAAACCTATGTCTTATTCAAAAGGAGTAAGATTGGTAGACTGTGCAACCATGAGAGAAGATGGAATGAAGCTTCCAGGTTATTAAAGACACAGGATGAGTGAAATTGTACTGGAAAAAAGCCCCAGGATTGGTTTTCTCAGGAGGGAATATTTAATCTATTTTCCAATCCTCTGATTCATTATTAGATTCCTTTGGTTCAAATCACAGCATTAAAGATTTATGGCACATTATAATTGTCTATGTTACTAATTTGACAATTAATTATGTACTATCTTCCTTATAACTGGGATTTTTGTCTTAGATGGTAAGATCCTATTGCATAAAGGCATCAGTGGCAAAAGCAGCAAGACAGATTTGGTCAGATCTGGAAACTTTAGTTGAAGAACAAGTAGAAAGTTAAGAAGACATTAAGTCTTATATAAGCTGAAATACAAATCAAGAGAGGAAAAACAGAATCTTAGGAATCTGTGTTTTACTATGTAAATAGGATCAGAATCTGAATTCAGATCATCAAACTCCAAATTCAAGGTTATCATAGGAAATTATGCTATTATAGCATAGGCTTTTCAGCACTGATTTTATTATATATATATATATATGCATATATATATATATATATATATATATGTATTTTTGTAAACTAAAACAAAACTTGATAGGGAGCTTTATCCAACCACTTTCTAGTTATACTCAGTCCTAGTAGACTAGCATTTCCTGTGTATGTTATTAAATCGCTTTGTAAACTTTGCCAGAAAATTAGAAAACTATTAAAAAATTTTAAACCATATATTTATATGAAAGGAAATGGAATAGTGGATTAGAGGATTGTATCTATAGTCCAGAAGTCCTGGGTTCAAATCCTACTTTTGACAATAATTGATTGACTTGGACAAGTTACTGAAATCGCTGAGTCTCAGGAAGCTAATAAATTACAACTAATAAAGTAATCAACTATTAAATTATCAATGGATTGAAATCTATTTTTTGTGCTCTACAAATGAAATCATATATGCTGGATGAATTTGCAAATTCATTTTATTATATATTTTTTCATTTTTATTTTTCTCATTTTCATGTAAACAAAAATTTTTCACATTTTTTAAAAAAAATTTGAGTTTCAAATTCTGTCTCCTCTCCTTCTAAACCCTAATTTGGGAAGGAAATTTGATATAGATAATGCATGTACAGACATGTAAAACTTTCCATTGTAGCCATGCTCCAAAAGAAAAATGCAGGCAAAAAAACCAAGAATAATAAAGTTTTTTTTTAAAGTATGCTGAAATGTCTGCATTCAGAATCCATTAGATTTTTCTCTGGAGGTGTGTAGCATGTCTTTTAATAAGTACTTTGGAATTGTATTAGATCATTGTATTACTTACAATAAATCATTCAAAGATCATTGTACAAAATTGTACAGCAAAGATCATTGTACAATATTACTATTAATAGATACAATGTTCTCCTGGTTCTTCTCACTTTACTTTACATCAGTTAAACTAAATCCTACCATATCTTTTCTGGAACCATCTGACTTGTCATTTCTCATAGCAAAATCCATCACAATTATGCACCATAACTTGTTCAGCAATTCCTCAAGTAATAGTCATTTCAAAAATTAAATATTTTTGTACATGTATATCTTTTTCATTCTTTTAATGTCTTTGAGATATAAACCTATAGTGGCATTGCTAGTCTAAGGAGATGCCCAGTTCTATTACCTCTGGGTACATAGTTCCAAATTAGTCTTCAGAATGGTTGAATCACTTCACAACTCCAATGATAATGCATCAGTGTTTCTATTTTTCCACATTCCTTCAAATATTTGTCATTTGGGGGGGGGTTATAATAGCCAGTCTGATAGGTCTGAGGTGATATATAAGAATTATTTTAATTTGCATTTCTCTAATCAATAATTATTTAGAGAATTTTATATGATTATATACATATATACATATATACATATATATGTATATAGTTTTCTTCTTCTGAAAACTTCCTAGTCATATCTTTTGACCATTTACCAATTGAAGAATTATATATCTATCTTATAAATTTGACACAGTTCTCTATGTATTTGAAAAACAGGGACTTAATCAGAGAAAAATGTAAAAAAATGCTTTCTAGTTTTCTACTAACCTAATCTTGATTTCACTGGTTGTGTTTGTATAAGATTTCTTTTAATTTGATGAAATCAAGTGATGAAATCAAAATTATCCACATTTTATCCCATAACTATCTCTTGTTTGGTCATAAATTCTTATATTAGCCATACTAATTTTATTATAATCAATTTTTAATCAAATCATGTATCAATTCTGTCTCACATCACAGTATATCATAAGAAATGTTGGTCTATATTTAAAATCTGCCAAATTTTCCAATTTCTTAGCAATTTTGTCAAATGGTGATTTATTGTCCCCAAATCTTGGAATTTTGGGTATGTCAAACACTAGCTTATTATGGTCATTTACTTATGTATATACTGAGTACAGTGTGTGTATCTATTATTAGGGAGTCCTCTGATGAGAAAACACTCTCTACTAGAGATTATTGGTACCTACTATGCAAAATTAATAGTCTTAAAGAGTTTCCTGGGGTCACTGAGAGGTTAAATGACTTGTCAGCCATCACACAAGAACATACTAAAACTTGAACCAAGTTCATCCTGGCCTTGAAGCCAACTCTCTAATAACTATTATGGACTGGTCTCAAGTTTGAATATATTATGTATGCATTTATATATTACACAGCTTTTTCCTATCATATGTCACACAGGTCTTTTTTTTAGTCTGTTTTCATATTAGTAATAGCTTTCCCCCACTAGTGCCCATGAAATATATAGTGTTTCATTCTATTTTCCACCATCTTCATTATTCCAGTTACCATCTTCATTATTCCAATTACCAACTCATCATCAGACAAATTATGTAAGTGCATGAGTTATAGACCAAGACAATAGGTATTTTGTCTTTGGCAGTTGCAAATACTGGGAAGTATTTTATCTGGACTTCCAACATATCTCAACAGATCACAATCTGAGAAAATCATGCTAAAAGAACCAGGACTATATGTATAAGGTCTATTTAAAATTCCTCATCAAATTTTTTGTAGTAATGACTTTACAAGTTATTTACTTAAACTTTACACGTTTAGATGTGCTTTCTTAAAAGCAGAATTAATGTGGTTATTTTATTTACCATTTTCAGATATCAATGAGTAAAATATGACTGATTGTCCATGACTGCTAAATCCTCCATATGTATAAAGATTTCCTATAGGAAAAATGTATTGTGACTGTCTGCTTGCAAGATAGCTCAGGGCACAGATTATTATTAATTTTTCATGTTTCCTGTAGCACAGATGAGGTTTTCTTTGGGCCTAGCAGCGTCAAAAAGGTTGGAAACAAACTATAGAAATGAGTCTGATTCTAAGCTAGGGACTGGCAATGTCTATTTCAACTCTTTTCTTTCAACTACTATACAAATAAGAAAGTAGAATAAGTTGATGAATACATCAAAAGAAGCTCAGCAAGCCTTGTTAAAAATAACAGACAAGGAGGGTTTTTCCTCCTATTTATTTTGAGGCAAAGGGCTTCCACCAGCAGTTTCATGATATGGCAAATAGAAAAATTAGACAATAGTCAAGAAAATTGAAGCAAAATGGATCATTTTACAGATAATAAAGTGAAGTAGTTAATTTGAATTTTCCATGTATTTAATGCAATTATCTATTTACCCTTGCCAATGGAGGCATGACACAAATCTACCTTGCTGATATGAAAACTGAGAGAAGACAAAGGTGGCTATCATTAGACGCAGACAAATTATGGAATAAAAAATTCATTTGGGTTTATCACTGGTTTAAGCAATAGAATATACTGGAAGGAGGAATAGCTGTACAGTCCAAAAACCAGGATTCCAGTCTCAGCTTTTGCACTCACTGTGTGACCTCTAGGCAAGTCATGTAACTTTTCTGAACCTCTGAGTCTCACTTTCCACATTTGTACAATGACTATAGTAATACTTGCTCTATTCCATAGGATTATTGTGAGGAACCTATATTTTTTGAGCCAATTTTTAAATGATTTTATTCTCCAGGACAAGATTTGGGTTTCCACTTGTTTACAGTACTGATAAAGTGCAATATTGTTCTCTTCACTCCCTCTCTACATATTCAAGTTTCCAGATTGCCCATATTTATACAGTAACTTAAATGTTACTTTTAAACTGATACTGCTTGGGCTACCAATTTGAGTTCTTCCATTTTTGGAAAGCTGTGTGAAATATTTTTTCTTCTGGTGCATTTAGTTGACCTCTTCAATGGTGGGTCCAGATAAAGCACCTCCAGATGGGGCTGCTCCACCCTGTAAGAATATTCCCTCTAGTATTCCCCAAGAATACTGACACAGCTTAGTAATGATCAGATTTCAGACTTCCAATTCTTCCTGCTCATGCTCATATTCTTCCTTCTCAGCAGTCTGGTTCTTATCAAATCATTTGATTATTACATTTGTCAAGGACCTTTGGTTTGTCTTCATTGCCAATTTTGATTACCATTTTTTTTCATCCTCTAAAGTAGCCTTAATGTTAACATAAAATTCAAGGAAATGTTGGAAGACACTTGTCTCTATGCTTCTCACCCTCAGTTCTGTCAACCTCCTGAAGAATAAGACCGATTGTCTTCTTTGCTCAGATAATCTCTGTTATTGGTGATCGTGATCTTGTCTTCCTTATCTGTGCTATTACCCATAGTAAAATCATTGAAAATACCATTCGCATCAATGTCAAATATCATTTCAATCAGGGGAACACCTCTGGGTACTAAGGAGATTCCTGTGAGCTCAAATTTGCCAAGTAGTTGTTATCTTTTATCATGACTCTCTTACCTTCATAAACCCAAATAATAAACCAGGATCGTTGTCTGAATAGGTGATGAAGGTTGCTTGGTGGGGGTGGAAGTATTACATCTGATCAGAACTGTCATAATTCCACCAGCAGTTTCAATTATAAGGGAAAGAGGAGTGACATTCTACAATCTTACATATCCAGAGATTTATCTCCAGACAAAATGGCAGCTTGGACAGCTACAATACAGGCAAAAGCCTCATTAGGATTGGCATTGAAGAAGTCTTACAGAAGTTTCTGGATTTGGGGGATGTAAGTGGTACCACACACCAGGATGATGTCAGGAACCTGTGATTTATATAGGTTGGCATCTCTTAAGGTCTTTACATAGGTTTCAGGGTAATACAGAAGAGATCACATTCAACTCTTCAAAACAGGCTCAGATACAAAGAAGTTGATAACCTTCATTGAAGGAGTCAGTCTCAATACTGGCCTGGGTACTGAATGAGAGAGTATGCTTTGCAGGTTCACAAATGGTGTACAGATGAAAAACATCCCTCTTGTTCACAATGATGCTCTTCTTGAGCTTTTACTTGAACTCAGAAATGATATGGTTGACCACGCAGTTGTATTCTCCACCCAAATGGAGATGTCCCCATCTTCAATGATAAGAAAGGAGACATCAAATGTACCATCTCCAAGGTCAAAGATTAACACATTTCTCTTGGCACCAACCATTTTTTCCAAGCCATAAGCAACAGCAACAGCAACAGCATTTATCTTAGTGATGATTTGGAACATGTTGAAACCAGCAACAGTTCTAGTATCCTTGGCAATCTAATGCTGGAAATCATTGAAAAAGACTGGTACTGTGACCACAGAATTTGTGAGAGTCTTCCCAAGGTAAGCTTCAGCAATTTTTCAAGAAGTTTCTTCTTCTGGGTAAAAAGCTTTTGGTCACCCCTTTGTACTCCATTTGGACCTTAGGCCTGTCTGAATCATTTACCACCGTGAAAAAGGCCAAAATTTCATGTCTGATTGTACAGCTGCATCATCAAATCTGCAAGCAATCAGATGTTTGGCATCAAAAACTGTTGGTGGATTTCATTGCAACTTGATTCTTTGCAGCATTACCAACTGAACATTGTGTTTGTGAAGGTAACTTAGCTTGGGGTGATCTTGATTTCTTGGTCATTAGTTATGATCTCCACTTCCCCACAATGGAAGATCCCATTTGCAGTGCCAAAATCAATGCAATTATAGGTTCGTTTGGTATGGTTGCTGGAGAGTCAGGGGTAGAAGCTGAGCACTATGGAGAAAGCAGGGCTGCTACTTTGAGTAAGAGGAAAGTATCTTTTGAATCTTAAATTCTATCTATAAATGTGAGTTTTATTTCTAGAATTTGATTTTTATTGGGTTTTTTTTTTATCTAGACTTGTGATTTAATCAATTTGAAAAATTCTAGGTATGGAAATTCTCTTTATCAATACTGATGAGCCACACATGCCTAATTTGTCTATAAGTTAGCTGCCTGGAACACTGACAGTATTGTTCTATGGACATTAAGAGGACCAAAATGATATTAATATGTTGAAGTCAAGGTTCAATGTATCTGACTGTGACTGATCAGATCAATACAAGCTCTGAATGTTTTACCACGAGTTGATCATGACATTTTATAAGAACATTTGGAGTGGAAATGTCTCTCAATATCACATTCTTTGAGTTATTAAATTCTATTTTGCTTAAAGAACACCATGCCTTCATTCAGGTGAAATATCAGCCTATTAAAGAGCAATCTGGCAAGACCTTGCTAGCAATGATTAAGAGAGAGAGGAACTCCTTTGATTGTCATGTGATAACAAATTTCCTTTTACATATATATATATATATATATATATATATATATATATACATACATAATTTATATAACTTTCTGAATGTATCCTAGCAACAAACCTTGGCATTTAAAATACCATGTCATTTCCAGGAAAAGAGACAGGATAGATATAAAGAGTGACTATCACCAACATGTGTTGACTGAACTTTCTGTCCAAGTTTGTGACAAATTGTTCACCTAGGAAAACTGTTGGTTTCATCTATTGACAATTAAGGTTATTTTTTTTTAATGTGAATGTTTAGCTCTGGAGAGGGAAAGTCTATGATTGGTCCAGCATTCTGTACCACATATCACATTAGTCACTCTTAAATTCTGGCTCTTCTCCTGACAGTAGCAAAGTCTTTTAAATGTCAATGTTTGCTTCCAGGATGCATCCAGAAAACTATATTAAATTTAGGTAAATAGAAGATAGTGTTAGTGTTAAGAATGTCATAAGATTTTGGAATGGCTAAACAAGTTATGATACATGAATACTATGGAATACTATTGTTCTATAAAAAATCATAAATGTTTGGACAGCAGAGAAGCATGGAATGACTTATGGGATCTGATGCTAAGTGAAAGGAGTAGAACCAAATAAGCAATGTACACATCAACAACATTATGAGATAAACAACTTGATGGAAGCAGCTCTTCTCTGCAGTCCAGAGAGCTAGGACAACTGTGTTTGACTGGCTATGGGCTATACTATCTCCAACCAGAGGAAGAAAAACAAAACAAAACACAGAAAAAAAATACCTTTCAGAATCTGAAAACTTTATAAAAATTATCTCTTTTTTGTCTCTTTCACTTTATCTTAATTCCTTGTGTCAAAAATTACTAATTTGTAAATATGTTTAACAAAATATTTATGTAAAATGATAACCTGAGTGTTGGCAGCTAAGGGAAGGGAAATGGGAAAGGAGGGTGGGAGGAAATTTTCTAACTTAAAAATATGCATATGCCGATGGATGCAAATAAATACATTTAAAAAAGAATGTCATAAGATGTGCAACTCTTCCATAATAAGTGACCTTTGTTGTTGCTTCTAATTCTATTCCTCCCAATGATTCCCTGCCATGTCTGATAACCTGTGCATAAAGTCACACAGAATTATAATCTTGTCCTTTTTTTGGCACATTTATTATGGGGGTCTCTGGGTCTTCATAAACTTTTTTTGACCTCATTATAGTTCATCATGATGAGAACATACACACACTAATGATGGTGCTGCTTCATGACCCTTTCCTGCAACTGACAATTGCATTTCAATGAGTCATTAAGTACTCTTGTACTTACAACCTTGCTGACTATATTAAGTTTCTTTTTTTTTCTTTTCTTTTTCCAATTATGTGTAAAAGTAGTTTTCAATATTCATTTTTTTCTAAGATTTTTGAATTTGATTTTTTCTACATCCCTATTCCCCTCAGTGAGTAATCTGATATATATGTTATATATGTACCATAATGTTTAACATATTCCCATTTTAATCATGTTGTAAAAGAAGAATCAAATGAGAAAAAAATACCATAGAAAAAACAAATTTTAAAAAGTGAAAATAGTATGCTTTAGTCTGGATTCAGACTTCATAATGATTTTTATCTCTCAATGTCAATGGTATCTTTTAGAATTGTCACTGATCATTGATCATCTAGTCAGTCATCAGTTGTACAATATTCTCCTGGTTCTGTTTGTTTCATTCAGCATCAGTATATGTTAAGTCTTCACAGGTTTTTCTAAAATCTACCTCTCATGATTTCTTACAGAACAATAATATCCCATCACATTCATATGTATCAACTTCTTCAGTCATTCCCCATTTTATGGGCATCCCCTCAAATACCAATTCTTTGCTACTGACTATTTTTCTGTACATGTGTGTCCCTTTTAATTTTTTTTAACCTTTTATGATCTTTTTGGGATACAGACCTAGTAGTGGTATTATTGAACCAAAGGTTATACACAGTTTTACTGCTCTTTGAACATAGTTCCAATTTGGTCACCATAATGGTTAGATTTGTTCACCACTTCACTAACAATGCATAAAAGTCCATTTTCTCAAATACCCCCAAAATTGATCAGTTTCCTTTTTTGTCATATTTAACCAATCTGATAGATTTGAAGTAATATCGCAAAGGTGTTTTAATTTGCATTACTCTAATGAATAATGATTTAGAACATTTTTCATATGATTATAGATTTTTAGCTTTGATTTCTTCATCTGAAAACTGACAATTCATATCTTTGACCATTTAACTTATAGATAATGACTTATATTCTTATAAATTCTCTATATATTTTAAAAATGAATCTTTCATCAGAAACATTAGCTGTGAAAATTGTTTTCCAGCTTTTGGCATTCCTTTTGATCTTAGTTGCATTGGTTTTATTTGTGCAAAACCTTTTTAATTTAATGTAATCAAAATAATCCATTTTGCATTTTATAATTTTCTCTTTTGTTTTATCATAAACTACTCCCCCTCCATAGATCCAACAGATAAAAGTATTTCATGTTCTTCTAATTGACTTATAGTATCAATATTTATGTCTAAATTATGTACGCATTTCAACCTTATCTTGGCATAAAGTGTGAGATGTTGGTCTATTACTTCCATTTAAATTGTCTTAGGAAGATTTTGAAGATCACCTGGCAGGAGAAGATATCAGACATTGAGGTTCTTTTTAGATCTAAACTGTCTAGCATTCCAACATTACTACAGAAAGTGCAACTATGAAGGACTAGACATGTTGTTAGAATGACAGACATATGTTTGTCAGAAAAATTATTTTATGGAGAACTCTCACAGGGCAAGTACTCACAAGTGGGTCAGAAGAAGCAATACCTAAAGGTCTCATTGAAGAACTTTAGAATTGACCGTATAGCATGGAAGATACTGGCACAGAACTGTTCAGCTTTGCATTCCCTCATCAGTGAGGATACTGCAATTTATGAGGAAGGCAGAATTGAAGCAGCTCAAAGGAAACATGACATCCATAAGTTTAGAGTATCCACCTCAGGTATTCACATGGATATTTTGCATCTAACCAATAGTAGAGCATTCCAAGCTCGTATTGATCTGATCAGACCTAGTAGGACACTCTACAATTTGTCTCAAACATAGTGATATCATTTTGATGTTCTCTGATAATGAAAAACAAGAACCAACCAACCACCCTACAATCAGCCAATTAACCAGTTTCTGCCATATTTTTTCTAGTTTTCCCAGATATTTGTGTCAAATAGTGAGTCATTTGCTAATGTTTCTTTTGTATCTAAAGTATTCTACTGATCTATCACTCTTTTTCTTTGTGAGTACCAGTTTTGATGACTGCCACTTTATAATATAGTTTAAATCTAGTATACTTTGGTCATTTTTTTTACATTTTTCTCATTAATCCCCTTGCTATTCTTTTTTCCCCCTTGCTTTTTTAGCTCTATGAAATAATTTTTGGTCATTTGATTGTTATGGTACTGAAAAAATAATTTATTTTAGGTAGAATTGTCATTTTTATTGTATTAAATAGTTGATATTTTTTCAAGTGCTTAGATCTGACTTTATTTCTGTGAAAAATGTTTGGTAGTTGAATTCATATAGTTTCTGAGTTTATCTTAGCAGATTGATTCCAAAGTACTTTATATTGTCTACAGTTACCTTAAATAGAATTTCTTTTTTTATTGTTTGATGTTGAATTTTGTTGGTAATATATAGAAATTTTGATGGTTCTATGGGTTTAATTTATATTCTGCAACTTTATTAAAGATGTTAATTTTTTCTAGTAGTTTGATAGTTGATTTTCCAGAATTCTCTAAGTATACCATCATATCATCTGGACAGAGTGAAACTTTTATTTCCTCATTGCCTATTCTAATTTCTTCAAATTCTTTTTCTTCTCTAATGCTTCTAATAAGTATTGAATAATAGTGGTGAAATAAACATTTTTGTTTCACTTCTGATCTCATTACATATAATACTTACTGATGGCTTTAGATAAATACTGCTTATCATTTTAAAGAAAATTTCATTTATTCCTATGCTGTCTGTTGTTTTGTTTTTGTTTTTTTACTTTTTTGTAAGGCAATGGAGTTAAGTGACTTGCCCAAGGTTACACAGCTAGGTAATTAGTAAGAGTTTGAGGTTGGATTTGAACTCAGGTTATCCTGACTTCAGGGCTGGTGCTCTATCCACTCTGCCACCTAGCTGCCCCACTAGTGTTTTCAATAGGAACAAGTGCTGTATTTTGTCAAAGTCTTTTTTAGCACCTCTTGATATTCATATGATTTCTGTCAGTTTTCTTATTGATATGATTAGTTATGTTGTTTTCCTAATATTGAACCATCCCTGTATTCTGGGTATAAATCCTACCTGATGATAATGTATGCCAGATTTAAAAGTTTTACATTGATATTCATGAAGGAAATTGATTTATAATTTTCTTTTCCTGTTTTGACTCTTCCTGGTTTGGCTAGCAGCACCACATTGGAATCACAAAAGGAATTTGGCAGAACTCCTTCACTCCTTTTTTCAAATAGTTAATATATAAGATTGAATTAATTGTTCATTTAATGTTTGGTAGAATTCACTTCTGAATCCATCTGACCCTGGAGATTTATTACTTAGGCAGTTTGTTCCTTAATTTCTTTTTCTGAAATGGGATTATTTAAGTATTAAATTTCCTCTTCTGTTAATCTGGAAAATGTATATTTTTGTAAATATTCATCCAATTCATGTGATTCATTAATTCAGTAGATTGTCAGATTTCCTCCTCATTGGTGCTGAATTCACCCCTTTCATTTTTAATACTGGTAATTTAATTTTTTCTTTCTTTACTAAATAAAATCAATTCAGTTTTAATGATTATTTCATTAGTTTTTTTTTACTTTCCATTGTATTAGTCTCCCCTTTGAGTTTCATGATTTCTAGTTTGATAATTTAATTTGTTCTTCTTTTATGTTTCTTTACTTGCTTGCCTAATTCATTGATCTCCCCTTTCTCATTTCATTCATATAAGTATTTAGAGATATAAAATTTCTTCTAAGAACTACTTTAAATGTATCCCATGAGTTTTGGAGTGCCTTATTATTGTCATTCTCTTGGATAAAATTATTATTTCTACGTTCTGTTGCTTGAGTCATTCATTCTTTAAAACTGGCTTTTTTTTAGTTCCTAATTAATTTTTATTCAATCTTTGTATGGCACTTTATTATAGGTAATTTTTATTATATCATGATCTGAAAAGGATGAATTTAATGTTTCTTCCTTTATGCATTTGATTGTAAGGTGTTTGTGCCTTAATACATGGTCAATTTTTATGTATGTATCTTTACCACTGGGAAAAAAGTATATTCCTTTCCATCCCCATCCATTTTTTCCCAGAGATATAGCAGATCTAACTTTTTTTGGGCGGAGTAATTTAAAAAAATTTTTAATTTATGTTATTTTTCCAAGTACATGTTATGTAAGTTTTTTCAACATTCATCCACATGCATATGTATATTTTTATGTTACAAAATTTCTTTCAACTCTCCCTTCCCACACCCATACCCTCAGTGGCAAACAGTTTAACATTGTATATACATATTTTTGATAAAAGTATTTCTAAATTAATCATTTTCAGTATGAGGAATTAGGATTAAAGGAAAGAGATATATAACAGATAATTTTTATGAAGTATTCATCAGATTTTGAAGGATTTGTTTTGTTTATATTTGTTTTATTTTTCTTCCTCTGGCTGGGGATGATATTGTCCATAACTGGTCGAATACAACTGTTCTAGTTTTGAACTGCATAGAGAACTTGCTTCCATCAAGCATCCATTGATCATCCCTCAATTTTGTTGCTAATCTGTACATTGTTCTCATGGTTCTGTTCCCTTTGTTCAGCCTCAGATTCTGTAACTCATTCCAAGCTTCTCTAGAGTCTTAAAATTTATGGTTTCTTATAGAACAATAATATTCCATAGTATTCATGTTCCATAACTTATTTAGCCATTCCTCAATTGATGGGCATCCCCTCAGTTTACCCTTTTTTGCACTACAAAAAGAGCTGCTATGAATATTTTGGAACATGGGATTTTTCCCATTTTTCATGATTTCATCTGGTTATAGGTCTAGAATTGGAATTGCTGGGTCAAAAGGAATGAGCATTTTTATGGCTCTTTGAGCATAATTCCATTTTGCTCATCAGAATATTCAGATCACTTCACAATGCCACCAGCAATGTCCCAATCCTCCCACAATCTCTCCAACAATAATCATGTTCCCTTTTTGTCATCAGCCAATCTGATAGGTGTGAGGTGTGAGGTGACCTCAGAGTTGTTTTAATTTGCATTTCTCTAATCAATAATGATTTGGAGCATTTTTTTCATATGTATATATATATATATATATATATATATAGAGAGAGAGAGAGAGAGAGAGAGAGAGAGAGAGAGAGCTTTAATTTCTTCACTGAAAAGTTACCCGTTGGGGAATGACTTATACCTTATAAATCTGAAGCAATTCTCTATATATTTTAGAAATGAAACCTCTAGCAGAACTCCTAGTTGTGAAGATGGTTTTAAGCTTTCTGCTTTCCTTCTAAGTTTGGCAGCATTATTTTTATTATTATACCTTTTTAATTTAATATAGTCAAAAGCATTCATTTTGCAGTTTATAATGTACTCTTTCTTGTTTGATCATAAATTTGGTGCCCTCCCCCAATAGATCTGATAGATATTTCTGGTGTCGCCTTTTCTGTCTAAATCCTGTATCCATTTTGACCTTATTTTGTTATGGCATGTGAGATGTAGATCTATATCTAGTTTTTTGCCATACTAATTTCCAGTTTTCCCAACAATTTTTGTCAAATAGTGAGTTCTTATCTGAAGATGATGTTTTTGGGCTTGTCAAACAGTAGATAGCTGTAGTCAATTACTGCCATTTTTTTAGAACCTATCCTAATTCACTGATCCATTATTCTATTCCTTAATGAATACCAGAAGTTTTGATGACTGCTTCTTTATAGTATAGTTTTAGATCTGGAAGAGCTAGGCCACCTTCCTTTACATTTTTTTAGCAGTTCCCTTGCTATTCTTGACCTTTTGTTGCTGATGAATTTTGTTACTATTTTTCCTATGGCAGTAAGGTAGTTATTGGGTAGTTTGATTGGTATGGCACTGAGTAAGTAATTTAATTTGGGTAGAATTACCATTTTTATACTATTAGGTCAACCTGACTATGAGCAAATGTCATTTTCCCAATTATTTAGATCTGATTTAATTTAGGTGAGAAGTGCTTTAAAATTCTGTTCATATAGTTTCTGTATTTGTCTTGGTAGGTAAATTTCCAAGTATTTGTTATCTTAGTTACTTCAAATAGAATTTCTCTTTCTATCTCTTCCTCTTTATAAATGCTGATGATTTATGTGGGTTTATTTTATATCCTGCTACTTTACTGAATTTGTTAATTGTTTCAAGGAGTTTTTTAGGTGATTAAACAACGAGTTTTTTAGGTGATTATCTCTGGTTCTCTAAATATACCATCATATCATTTGCAGAGTGAAAGCTTTGCTTTCTTATTGCCAATTCTGATTCCTTCAATTTCTTTTTCTTCTCTTATTGCTAAAGCTAGCATTTCTAATACCATATTTAATAGTAATGGTGAAAATGGGCATGCTTGTTTCACCCTTGATTTTATTAGAAATGCTCAAAATTTATTCCCATTAAATATAATATTTGTTGAGCTTTTAGAAAGATAGCATTTTTTATTTCAAGGAAAACTCCATTTATTCCTACACTTTCTAGTGTTTTAATAGGAATGGATTTTGTATTTTTCAAAGACTTTTTCCAGCTATGTTGAGATAACAATATGATTTTTGTTGATTTTGCTACTGATAGATTCAATTATGTTGAATGTTTTTCTAATATTGGACCATTCCTGCCTTCCTGGTATAAATCTTATGTGATCAAGGGTATGTTACCAAAGGAAATCTCCTTACTAAAGTTTTATTTTAAGATTTTTGCATCAATATTCATTAGGGAGATTTGTCAGTAATTTTCTTTGTTGTGGTTTTTCCTGGTTTAGGTATCAGCACAATGTTGGTGTCATAAAAGGAGTTTGGCAGAACTCTTTCTCCTATTTTTTAAAATAGTTTATGTAGAATAGGAACTATTGTTCCTTAAATGTTTGGCAGAATTCACTTGTAAATCCATCTGGACCTGGAGACTTTTTCTTAGGGAGTTTATTGATGGTTTCTTCAATTTCTTTTTTTGAAATGGGGTTATTTAAATATTTTATTTCCTCTTCTGTTGATGTTATTTTTCTAAATATTCATCCATTTAATTCAGGTTATCAAATTTATTGGAAAACAATTTGGCAAGGTAACTCTGAATTATCTATTTAATTTACTCCTCCAGTTTAACTTTCTGTTTTTGATACTGGTAATTTGGTTATCTTCTTTATTTTAAATCAGATTAACTAAAGATATGTTTATTTTATTGGCTTTTTCATAAAACAAACTCTTAGTTTTATTTATGCAATTGATGGTTTTCTTGTTTCAATTTTATTGATCTTTGCCCTGATTTTCAGAATTTCTAATTTGATATTTATTTGGGGATCTTTAATTTGTTATTTTTCTAGCTTATTTAGTTGCATACCCAGTACATTAATCTGTTCTTTCTCTACTTTATTCATATAAGTATTTAGAAATATAAAATTTCCCCCTCAAAACTGACTTGGTTGCATCCCATAAATTTTGGTATGTTGTCTCATTAATTATCATTTTCTTAGATATAATTATTTGATCTTTGATCCACCTTTTATTTAAGATTAGGTTATTTAGTTTCCAATTAGCCCTTTAATACATGTAATTTTCATTGCATCATGGTCTGAGAAGTATGTATTTCTTATTTCTGCCTTTCTATATTTTATAATAAGGTTTTTGTGCCCTAGAACATGGTCAATTTTGATATAAGTGCCATGTACTACCAAGAAAAAAGCTTATTCTTTTCTATCCCCCTTTAGTTTTCCCCAGTTATATCTGTTATATCTAAGTTTTCTAAGATTTCATTCACCTTCTTAACTTCCTTCTTGTTTATTTTGTGGCTAGATTTATCTAGTTCTGAGGGAAGGAGATTGAGGTCCCCCATTATTAAAGTTTTGCTTTCAATGTGTCCTTGTATTTCATTCAGCTTTTACATTAATGGATACTATACCACTAGGTACATACATGTTTAGTAATGATATAGCTTCATTACCAATTGTGCCTTTTAAGAAGGTATAGTTCCCTTCCTTATCCCTCTTAATGAGATTAATTTTTGCTTTTACTTTATCTGAGATCAAGATCACTACCCCCCAAGTTTTTTACTTCAGCTCTGGCATTATACATTTTGCTGCATTCTTTTATCTTTACCCTGTATATATCTACCTGCTTCAAATGTGTTTCTTGTAAATCATATTGTAAGATTCTGGTTTTTAATTTATCCTGTTATCTGCTTCTATTTTATGGGACTTTCATCTCATTCACATTTACAGTTAAGATTACTAATTCTGTATTTCCCTCCATTTATATTTTTCTCTTTCCTTTCTTCGTTTTCCTCTTCACCAAAATTTTACTCCTTTTCTCCTTTAACTTTTCTTTTAAAATTTAACTTTTTTTATTTTTACTTATACCTTCACCTTCCCTTTTTATCAGTCCCTGGTTTCTTTATCTTTCCCTTTCTCCATGTCCTCCTTTCCTGTAGATTAGGATAGAATTTTAAACCCAGGTGGGAATGTATCTAATTCAATCTCTGGACCAAATCTATTGAATAGAATTTACTCAGTTTTTCACACATCCCTTCTTTCCCTCTAAAAGTATATATCTTTGTGGCTCTTCACCTGGTATTATTTATCATTCAAGTACTGTTAATCAAGTATTATCTATCACAGTTTGATTATTTGTTTGCTTGATAAACTCATATTATTATCAGAGCATCATCAGATTGCTTGATTGCTTGCATTGTCTAAAATTATATCAAATTATAATTATAATCATTTTTTTAACCTTACCCCTTTTCAAGTTCCCTACAAGGACCCAAAACCCTACCAGTTTGCCAAATTATTATCCAAAGTCAAACAAGCTACATGAATCTTAAATGGTTCTGAAGTCACTAAAGAACTTTACAAATGATTGAAAGTTATGGGAGGGGGTGGCTAAGTGGCATAGTGGATAAAGCACTGGCCCTGGAGTCAAGAGTACCTGGGTTCAAATATGGTCTCAGACATTTAATAATTACCTAGCTGTGTGGCCTTGGGCAAGCCACTTAACCCCGTTTGCCTAGCAAAAAAAAAAAAATTAAAAAAAAAAAGAAAGTTATGTGAGACACTGACTCAGGACCACCCAGTTTATGATGCCCTCATCAGACAAAGTGCTAAGCTTTTCCAGCTCAACAGAATTAAAGTGGGTTAAATGACAATGAGACAATTAAGTTTACAGTCAACACCTCTGCTTTTCATCAGGGCTTTTTGTCTCAAACATAGTGATGTCATCCTGGATCTCTTCAATGAACAGGCAAGACCCAACTATACCCATATCTTTCAAGTTCAACCTCTACAATTAAATTCAACCCTTTATCCTAAGAGAAGTAAAGTTCTCAAGAATTATAAGTGTTATATCTTCCCTTTTAAGGTTATATACAATTTGATGGTCTTAAGAAACACTTGTTCTGTTTTCTTTCATTTTTTTCCTTCCCCTTTTCATTTACTTTTTTTATGCAACTCTTGAGTCAGGGATTTGGTGATTGAATCCTCTGTTCGATTCTAGTCTTTGTGTCAGTAAATTCTGTAAGTCCTCTATTTTGTTGGATACCCATTGTTTTCCCTGACAGTATATGCTGAATTTTGCTGGGTAGTTAATTCTGGGCTGTAATCCCAGGTGCTTTGCCCCCGATATATGGTATTCCAGGTCTCCTGGTCCTTTGATATTAATATTGATAGGTCCTATGTGACTTTGATTGTATTTCCTTTGTATTTGAATTGATTTTTTTTTGTTGCTCGCAGTATTCTTTCCTTTATAAGAGTTCTAGAATTTGGTTATAATAGCTCTTGGAGTTTTTATCCTGTGGTCTCTTTCAGGAGGGGTTCTATGTATTCTTTCAATGGTTATATTGTTTTCTTGTTCTAAGAGATTTGGAAAGTTTTCCCTAATAATTTCCTACACAATGTTTTCCAGCTTCTTTTTTTGATCAGTGCTTTCTGATAGACCAATGTTTTGTAGTTTTTCTCTTCTGGATCTATTTTCCAGGTCATTTGTTTTTCCTAAAAGGTACTTTATGTTTTCTTTAATATTTTCAGTCTTATTTTTGTTTGATGGAATCTTGTAGTCTCATAGATGTTTTGGTTTCTATGTGTTCAGTTATAATTTTTAGGGTTTTATTTTCTTCAATAAAGTGTTGGATTCTTTGATCAACTTTTCATAATTTTCCTTCATGACTCTGCTTTCTTTTTTCCATTTTTCTTCTTTTCTTCTTTGGTTTTTGAATTCTTTTTTAAGCTCTTCAATGAGCTTTAGGGTTTGAGTCCAATTTCTACACTGCTTTGAGACTTCCCTGTGAGTGATTTTTCATTGATTTCTTCTTCAGATATGGCTTTGCTTTCATCTTTGTCTGTAAAGTAGTTTTCTATAGTGAGCACTTTTTTTTAGCTTTTTTTTGTTCATCTTTGTTGTTTTATCTCTGCTCCTAGGGTATAAGGAGTATGGATCCAAGCCTTTTTTTTTTCCTGAGACTAGGGTCTTGTTGTTGGCCAAGATGTTGTCTCTGCAGTCCAGGCCTTGCCTTTGCATGGGCTTATTTCCTCCTTTATGTCCAGGTTCAGACTAAGCAGTGGTTGATTTTTTTCCCCTACCCAATCCTGTCTTTTACCTTGGTGTTCCCAGGGTTCAGACTTTGTTTGGGGTTGGAACCTTCCCTTGATGGTTTACTATCTAGCTTCGGGGACTTCTTCTGTAGTGACCTGCATTGTACTGTGGTTAAAACCCTCCAGCTGGTTTTCTCACTTCCTGGCCTCCTGGGCTTTCCTTCCCCAAAGAGACAGACCTTCACTGAAGATCTTACATAATGTTTACTATCATAGAATGTCAGAACAGGGGCTTTATTATCTTTGGTAGGGAAAAACTCCAGGAGCATTTTAGCTTCATGCTGCCATATTGGCTCTATCCCAGGAGTCCCCAGATGTAACTTTTCTTTTCTTCCTTTTTCTTCATTTTTAAAGCTTTTTTTTGCAAGGCAATGGGGTTAAATGGCTTGCCCAAGGCTACACAGCTAGGTATTTATTAAGTGTCTGAGGCTGGATTTGAACTCAGGTACTGTTGACTCCAGGGCCAGTGTTCCATCCACTGTACCACCTGGCCACCCCTTTTTCCTTCATTTTAAAAATTTTCATCCATTTTTACATGCATATTTCCATGTTACAAATTTTCCCTATGCCCTTCCTCCCCACTCCCCTCCCCTCAGTAGACAACAGTCAGGTTAGCATTTTACATGCATATTTACAAATTAATATTTTTTCTTTCTTTCCACTTTATTATTCTCTCCCTTTATTTTCAGAATTTCTAATTTTGTATTTAATTGGAGTTGTTTAATTTGTTCTTTTTCTAGCTGTTTTAGTTGCAGACCTAATTCATTGATTTCCTCTTTCTCTATTTTATTCATATAGACATTTGGAGATATAAAGTTTCCCCTCAAAACTGCCTTTGTTGCATTCCATAAATTTTGGTATGATGTCTTATTATTTTTATCCTTTTCTTGGATATAATTTTGATCATTTCTATTATTTTGCTGTTTGATCCACCCATTATTTAAGATAAAATTATTTAAATTCCAATTAATTCTTGGTCTATCTTTCCCTGACCATGAAATTTTTATTGTATTATGATTTTAGAAAGGTGTATTTATTATTTCTGTCTTTCTGTATTTGATTTTAAGGGGTTTTTTTTTGTCTAGTACATGGTCAATCTTGGTGAAGGTGCCATGTACTGCTGAGAAAAAGCTGTATTCATTTCTATCTTCATTAAGTTTTTTCCAGTGTTCTAACATATCTAAGTTTTCTAAAATTTCATTTACCTTCTTAACTTTCTTCTTGTTTATTCTGTTGTTAGATTTATCTAGTTCTGAGAGAGGGTTCTTGAGGTTTCCCATTATTAAAATTTCCCTATTTTTCCTTATAATTCACTCAGCTTTTCCTCTAGGAATCTGAATGGTATATCACTAGGTGTATATTTGTTTTGTAATGATATAGCTTCATTACCAATGGTGCCTTTTAAGAAGATGTAGTTTCTTTCCTTATCCCCCCTTTTTTTTAGTTTTTTGCAAGGCAAATGGGGTTAAGTGGCTTGCCCAAGGCCACACAGCTAGGTAATTATTAAGTGTCTGAGACCATATTTGAACCCAGGTACTCCTGACTCCAGGGCCGATGCTTTATCCACTGTGCCACCTAGCCACCCCCCTTATCCCTTTTAATGAGATTGATTTTTGTTTTTACTTTGTCTGAGATTAGGATCACTACCCCAGATTTTTTAACTTCTGATGAGGCATAATATATTTTGCTCCAACCTTTTACCTTTACCCTGTGTGTATCTCTCTGCTTCAAATGTGTTTCTTATAAACAACACATTTTAGGATTCTGGTTCAGATGGAACTTTTCTAAAATTTTATTCACTTCCTTAAATTTCATTTTTAGTTTGTGGTTAGATTTATCTCATTCCAAGAGAATCTTGTTGAGGTACCTTACAAGTATAGTTTTGCTGTCTGTGTCTTCCTGTAATTCATTTAAGTTCTCCTCTAAGGATTTGGATGCTGTACCACTTGGTGCATACATGTTTAGTACTGATGTTATTTCATTGTCAATAGAACCTTTTAGGAAGATGTGGTTTCCTTCCTTATCCCTTTAAATTACATTTATTTTTGCTTTTGTTTTGTCGGAGATCAGAATTGCTAGCTCTGAATTGTGTTTGATTTTTTCTTTTTTTTTTATTTTATGTGAACTGAATCATAATATATTCTGCCTGAAACATTTACCTTTACTCTGTGTGTACCTGTCTCCTTCAAATGTGTTTCTTGTATAGGATTCTGATTTTTAATCCACTGCTATTTGCTTCCATTTTATAGGATAGTTCATACCATTCATATTCAGTTATGATTACTAACTCTGTATTACCTTGCATCCCATTTCTGCCCCCCACTGATACTTTTTTCTCTATCACTCTCCTCACTAGTGTTTTATTTATAACTGCCATCTCCCTCAATCTGCCCTTCCTTCTATTGACTACATTAGTTTTGATTGCAATAACCTACAATATTTTCATAGCGCTCCTCATTTTTGTGCTATACTCTGTACATGTGTATTTAGCCCCAACTATTCTAAGTTGGCATTTATTTATTAGCCTTTTTTTCACTTAAAGCTGCTATTTGGTTGTGATACCTTCTGAGTTTTCTCAGAACAAGAGCTATTCCATCTTTTGGGTCTACTAGATTTTATGTTGTCCATAAGCATGTGCACAATACATGTACCAGTAGTAAATGGAATCATCTTTACAGAGGTTTTTGTATATTTTTATGTTTTTATTGTGGAGTAGAATCATTTTCTTGCCAAAGTAAACAGGCCAATGTTGGTTAGGAGAAGCAATCAATTTTTACAAAACATTTTTTAGTCCCTTTCTCATGCCAGTTAGTGTGGTCCTTTAAAAATGCTGCTTAAACAGAAAATACCCCTGCATCTTCAGTTCAGTGGTAAAATTATCTTATTTCTTGAGTCATTTTTTTTACAGGATTGTGACAAAAGCACAAAGTATATCCATAATCTGATGCTTCATCAGTTTCCCATCACCAAAGGACTTTGAGGTAAGCAAAATGGTAAAATGATATGGGTGATATCTTCACTCATTTGTAAATTTGATTTAAATGAAGCAATTTTCAGTCTCACTCTTTCTTCCATAAAAGGCCAGTGGGGAAAAAACAACCAAGATGGCTCACATTGGCTCAGAATGTAAGAGATGATCTTCAAGTTTTTAATGTCTAATCACAGTGCTCACTTCTACCTCTCTCAAAGAACAATTTATTCTTACTTGTCTATTCTGCCAGGCAAATATTTACATGCTTGGGATAGATATACCCAAACTCATATATGGGTTTAAGGTCCCTTGGTTACCCTTGGTCTATTTTAGTATATCTGCTAAAATGCCTTTTCAAGTTGTGGATGCTGGGCATGCTATAGGTTCCTGAAAATACAGGAGGGTACCAAAGGTAGAAATCAGCTCTGAAAAGAGTTTAGCAGCCCTTACATCAGAGACACATCTATGCTCAGGTAGGCAATATATCAAGGCAGGATTTGAAACCAGGTCTTCATAACTCTAAGGCCAGTTCTCTATTGAAAATGCCACTTCCTAATAAAAGTAGTACTTCTGTCCTTCAGACTTTCATACATTCATCTCATTTTAGCTTCATGTCAAATCATGAAGTAGACAGGACAACAGTCTCCATTTCATAACTGAGTTAACTCAGAGAAGTAAAGTGATTTGGCTATGGTAATAAAACTATTTAGTGAATTAAAGCTGAAACTAAAATAAAAGTCTCCTGGCTCCTGTGGCTCCTGGAACAGTTCTTCTACTAATTCCAATTTTATTATAGATTTATCATTTCACTTATTGGTCATCTCATTCATATAAAAAATCAAGACAACCTTATTTTTTACTCACTTTCAATAAGAACTCTCTAATTCAATATAGAGAGTACAGTAATTTAGGTTAATATTTTAAGTATGGCAAAAGTCACCATCTCCATCTGGCATCTTTTGGTCTTTATCCAAGGATGATTTGCATGATAATTGTAAACTGGGGGGAGGGGGGTCCTTCACTATATATCCTTTATAGCTTTGCTAAGTTTCTGGATGGTTTTAAAATAAACTTAGGTTATTGATCTATGGGAGAAATAGGCATTATAATAATTCAGAGTATAAAATCAGATAACCGTTTAGACTGAGGCAGCAGGTAAAATGGCAGGATATAAAAAAATCATTAAGATATATTTCAATATGCCTATGGCATCTTAAACTATATGATTGAGTACAGGGCTGTGCTGGAGCTTTCATTTAGCATGTGTCACTTAAGTATCCTGATTTTTTTGGGTAATCCAGTTCAAATACTGCTTTTTGCTTCTCAAATATCTGTTTCATCTTTCCTTCCTCTGATTCCTATTGAACTTATTGTCTAAATTGAATAATTTAGAATTTTGAAATAAAGTTTTGTTGTTTATTTGGGTTTTGTGTATGAATTAAGTCACAAAGTATATATATATATATATATTATATATATAATATATATTAAGATCATCTCTTGCAATCCTCAAAACAGTTATTATTATGCTACATACATTGTAGATATACAGTCCTTATTTCTTCTTAAATCACATGGGTTTTTCCATCTTAGAGTCAAGTTGTCTTAACTGAGGGTAAAATATTCATATTAATACAAATTAGCTTTTTGGTTAAGAAGATAGAATTGTTTTCTATTTCAGTAATTCAAAGATTCAATTTACCAGAGGGAAATGGGATTATCACTCATGTGGTATCCCACTTCCTAGTTCCAACTTATTTAAATTACAATGCCTCTATACCTTAGTAAATGACATTGATGAGTTGATGTGGCTGATAAAGCTCATCACATGGTGACTAACTTTCTGTTGATGATTTGTCTCTCTGGACCTATTTAGACATTAAACTGTTCCTTTAATGAAGAGAAACAATCTATCACCATTCAATTGTAAAAGAGTGCTCATTAAGTGCCAAGAACTGTGCTAAGCATTGGGAGACAAATTAAGAAAACATTTGCTTTCTGTCCTTAAGGAGTTCACAGAGATGACAACATGCAAACAAACAACTATAGACATAAAACTATATACTGAGAGATAGATAGATACATAGATAGATAGATAGATAGATAGATGGATGATAGATAGATAATCCATAGATAGGTACCTAGGTAGATGGATTCACATTGTAAATGGACATTAATCCCAGGCGGAAGGTGCTAGCAGTGGTAGGGATTTGAGGGATGGCAAGAACAGGAAAGGCATCTGCAGAAAATTATCTACAATCTAAACATTTCCAGTTTGGTAGAATCTGATAGCTTTAGCGTCACTTACTTAGCCTTGGAAAACTAGGATCAACTCCACAAAGAGGAAACAGCTTCACAATTGAAAAAAATTAAGGCTCATAGAGATTAAGTTATTTACCTAGAGTCATTACAGTTAGAATGTTAGCAGTGAGATCTGAACCCTGCCTATAAATTTGATGTTTTTTCCACTAAACTCCACCAGTTCATAAAAGAACTGAATACTTTAAAACTGATAAAACCCAAAACTTTTTAGCACCAAATGATAAAATTATTTCCAGGACTTTTAACTTACCAACTAGAGCATTAAAATAATTTTAAAATCCCTTGAAGATTCAGATATATTTGACATTAGACTGGTGATAGTTAAAGTTTAGGGGAAGCTCAGCTTTTAAGTTCTTTTCAAGTATAAATTACAATCTAGTCAACAAGCAATAACAAAACCATTCTTTTCTTGCAGGTAGGTAATTTATAATTCCCAATACAATTCCTAGAATAGTTCTTAGTAGTGAAGCCCAAGAAATTCATAGTCTTTCAGGTAGGGAAACAAGCTAAAAATGTACTTGGAAAGGCTTAAACCTAGCATAATAGGCAGGGTTCAAATCTCACTGCTGACACTCTCTAGCTATGACTGTAGGTGAATCATACAATCTCTATGAGCCTGAATTTTTTCATTTGTATAGCTCTATCTTAACAGTTCTGATTATTAACAAAGGAAGAAGTGGTTAAAACAGATTCACAAGAATTCAAGAATCTACTAGTATCTAGATAAGAAAGAGATCAAATTTATAAGGAGTAACTTTACTAAATTAAAGAACATGGTTCTCTTTAAATTACTAATCTTCATGTCACATAATAAACTTAATAATCCTTTCAAAATGTTGGATATTATGCAACTGATTGCACCACCCTTCCTCTTGAAAATGGTTATTATATTATATTATTTTGTACAGATATATCAAGAAAAGTTGTCAACAAGCATTTATTTATTAGGCACTTGTCTCATACCAGGCATTGTGTTGTGTCAAGATACAAAGAAAAGTGAAACAAACAAAAAAAACTCCTTTCTCTGAAGGAATTCACAGTGTAATAAGGAAGACAAGCTGCAAGGAAGTAAGACCAAACAACACATACTCAGAATCAATTGGAAATCAAGTAAGAAAGAAGATAGGAGCAGTGAAGAGTTTTAGAAAAATCATCCTTTTGCAAATGGTGAGACTTTGGGCTTTGAAAGAAGCCAGGAATTGGATATTAGAAAGGAAAGACTTTCAGGCATGCAATATGGTCTGTGAAAAGGCACTAAATCTAGAGAACCAGGACATCCTATGAGGAGAACATCAAGATGACCAATGTCACCAGCAAGGAGAATACATGAAAGGTGAATAAAGTGTAAGAATACTAGAAGCATAGGAAAGACCCAGGTGACAAAACACAAAACCAGAATATTTTGTATTTGATATTGGAGTTAATAAGGAATCCCTGGAGTTTATGGGAAGGCAGTGTCATGGCTAGACCTGTGCCTGAAGAGGATCAATTTGACAACTTAGTGAAGAATGGGCTAGTATTAAGAGAGACAAGCCAGGGAGATCTCCCTAAAAGCTGTTGAAATAATTTAAGCCTGAGGTGTAGAGATAAATAAATACACAAGAGGTGATGAGATTCCTTAGTAACAGAGTAAATAAGGAAAAAAGAGAGGCTCCAAAACAGAACTATTGAAAACATGCATGGTTAGTGGAAATAAGCTGGGTCTAGATCTAGTAAAAGAGATTGAGGAGCAGAGAGTAGTGTCATGAAAACATAAGGGTGAAGAGAATGTCATTGAGAAGATGGTGATCAGCAGTACCTAAAGCTTGAAAGAAGTTAATATTGAATACTGAGAAAAGGTCATTATATTATTAACTTTGGATAAAGTAATTCCAATTGAATTATGAAATTGAAAACCAAGCTTCAGACAGTTAAGAAAAGTGTGAGAGTAGGGGAAGAATATAGGATGCTTACCTACAGGAGTAAGTGGATCAAGTGGAGGAGAGACACATAAATACTTGTAGGCAGTAAGAAAGCAGTCAGTAGAGAGGGAGAGATTTTAAGATTAATGAGAGAGCAGGGATGATAGAAGAGTCAATCTGCTGGAAAAGAAAGAGTGGAATGTGATCAAATGGACATATAAAGGATTTTGCCTTGGCAAGAAGGATCACTTCTTTATGGGGTGAAGGAGTAGAGAGCTATACAAGGCATCTAAGACTGAGTGATGTGAAATGGGGAGATAAGAAGTAACTCAGTAAATGGTCACAGGTTTTGTTGTTAATGGTAGTGAACTATGAGGCAAAGATTTCAGATAAGAGCATGAAAGAGGAACCAGGGAAAGTCTGATGAAGGATAAAATAATTTGAGAAAGTAAGCCAATTAGGGAGTTATGAAAAGTATGCCTTAACATAGTGAGGGCTCAAGTAAGATTATGCTACATGGGGGCAGCTAGGTGGCATAGTGAATAAGGCACTGGCCCTGGAATCAGGAAGACCTGAGTTCAAATCCAGCTTCTATCTATCTGACAATCCTTAATAAATTCACTTTTCATGTACTCTCCTTGCTGGTGACATTGGTCTTCTTATTGTTCTTCTCATAGGATGTCCTAGTTCTCTAGATTTAGTGCCATTTTACAAATGATGTTGTATGCCTGAAAGTTTCTCCTTTCTTATATCCAATTCCTGGATTCCTTCAAAGCCAAAATTCCCACCATTTGCAAAAGGATAATTTTTCTGAAACTCTTCACTGCTCCTACCTTCCTTCTTAATAATCCTTAATAATTACCTAGCTGTGTGACCTTGGGCAAATCACTTAACCCCGTTGCCTCACAAAAACCAAAAAAAAAAGAATTATTAAAAAAAGATGATACATGAATCAACATAAATTTGTAGGAGAATAAATCTTCACATTTTCATGATTTTTTTCTAGCTCTGTTCAGCTACATATGAATAGAATTTATATAGTGGATGGTGGGAGTAATCTAAGATTTAGGCTCAGCAGGGCAAAATCAATAATAAGAAACTGAGGGGGTGGCATAGGATGTGAAAAAAGAGAGCAGTGTAGATCAGCCAGCATACACATTATGAATGAAATTAGCCAGTTGATCAAAGAAAGTTACTTCATCAATATAATTAGGCCAAGGAATTGAAAGATCAGGGTTGATGCTGTTACAACTTTATGTACACTTTGAGAGTAGAGCTAGCAGTTATCTTCTCCAATTCATTCATCATATAGATAAGGAAACTGAATCCCAGAAATGTTAAGTGACTTACCCAAAGTAAGAAAGGTATTAATTGGAAAAAAAAATAGACTTCAATTCAGATTCCCTGACTCCAAAACCCCTGCTATTTCATTTCACCATACTGTCTACATGGTTGGTTTTCAACTTAGAGAATTTTGAAACTGTAAACTTCAAAACAATTCAACATTTTGATAACTCCTAGAATAAATGTCATGGTAAGGAGTCAAATGCAAAGGTGTCAAGCTGTTCACCTCCAGTATCTGTTCAAGGTAGGGCAATTTCACAGGTACAATTTAATATAATATAACACTTGTGAGGAAAATATCACAGAACTATGAAACTGTAAAGGTTCTCAGCTTATTTTAGTAAGTGAAGCAAAAGTTACTAGTGAAGCACTGAGTAGATGACAAAAAGAAAAACAAAGGGATATGATCAACAAGTTCATATTTTAATAATATCAGAACTGAGCATCCTGTAGGCTTCATGACTGTAAATGTAATTGGTTTTATTTTTATTTGAGAAAATATCAGTCAGTCCAGGTCAAAAATCAAATTATAATCAGTCCCTAAATTCAGAGGACTTACTTTGTCATTGAAACATTAATGTTTTATGATAAAATTTAGATTTTCAATTCTATATTAAAATCTAAATTTTATCATAAAACATTAATGTTTCAATGACAAAGTAAGTTGCATCGAGATGAAATCCTTTAATTTCCTGAACCCTTCTATATGATTATATACTTAGGTAAAAAAAATAAATGATTAACAATGTACAGGTACACCAGATAGACAAGCTATCTTCCTCCTGGCATCAACGACAACTCCAATTAATCATCAAATAAACCAAATTCTGTTGAAAGTATAATCACACTTGTACTTTCTGTACATTTTGTTTATAAGAACTCTGATCTGATAAAGAAATTTTCCATAGTATGCAAATGACTTCAAAGTTGGTTTGAATAATACACCACTTTTAAATGTTTTATCAGAATTTTCTTGAAACTAGTAGGAAAATCATTTTATCAACAAGCAAATGCTTGGCAGCAATCCAATGTATGAAAAGTGCTTACCAAACTAAAAGATATTGAGGCAGTCTTAGTTATTGATGCTTATAGGGTTAAATCACTCCATTATGTTCCTTCCTTATACTCCCCCCAACCCCAAACAGTGCAAAGTATTGATGACATTGTACCTTTACAAACCACATTTATTAATAATGATTTCATGAACTGGTTAATGCAAGTATTATTATTCTTATTTTGTTAATAAGGGTAGTGAGACCCAGTGACTTATGGAAGGTCACAGAATTAAGTGGAAGAACCAAGAATTGAATGGAAGTTTTAAGACTGCTACCACACTACAATGCTTCCTTTACTATTAGCTGACACAAATAATGCTTTAGGCTTTCCAAAGTTATTTGTACCTATAGATTAATCAAGGAAACAGTAAACATTTTTCAATTACCAACTGTGAACCAGGTACTGTTTTAGGCACTGGAGATACAGAAGCATTAAAAAAAGAAAAAATAACCAAAAAAGAGTTTACATTTTATTAGGGGAGATAATATCTATATGGATGTATTTGTGTGTTGTGTGTGTGTGTATATGAATTAATAAATATAGAATAATTTGGAGGGAAAGGCTCCAGTACCTAGCACATTCCAGAATAACTAAATGTAGGAGGTGATTCTTGACATAAGTTTGGAGGAAAAAAATAGGGCTTCTAAGTGGTAGAAGTGAGGAGAAAATAATTTTTTTTTTACATTTTCCTGGTAATGAAGTGATCGGGAGCCATCAAAATGATAGACTTTTTGTCAGACTTTTGACTACATCTCCCTATAATAAGTATGGTTCTATAGGGTGTACAGAATTTATAATATAATGTATATTATATTGTAATATAATATATATTATATGATATATAATTATATATATATGATTTCAACACTAGCTTGAGATTATTTTACATATCACTTGAACATAACAGCTAGAAACACACCATCCTGAGCTCTATAAAACAAAAGAATTCTAAACACTATGTTAAGAAGTGATTTTTAAGATCATAAAATATGAATGTTTCAATGACAAAGTAAGTAGCATTGAGATGAAGCCTTTAATTTCCTGAACCTTTCTATATGATTATATTCTTAGGTAAAAGAAAATAAATGATTGGCAATGTACAGGTATACCTGATAGACAAGCTATCTTCCTCCTGGCATCAACAGCCCCAATTAATCATGAAATAAACCAAATTCTGTTGTAAGTATAATCACACTTTTACTTTTTGTACATTTTGTTTATAAGAACTCTGATCTGAGTTTTTCTGCCATTGAGATAAAATAAGGATTCAAATAAACTATAATCAGACTTGTGTGTGCATCTCATAATCATTAAAGGGTATATTGTTAAGACTGGTTTAGTCTGCATTCTTTATTACTAAATATATTTTATTATAATGTAACTAATGAAAGAGTTGAGGCTTTTGCTTTGTGTTGTTTGTTTGCTTGCTTGCTTGTTTGTTTTTGTAGGGGGGAGAAGTCAAAGCTGCAACATGATATAAATCTTATCTTAAATCCACAATGAGCCTTTTACAAAATGCTCACAAAGTAAATCAAAGACTTAATAGAAGGTCAAAGTACTGAAAATAAAAGTCAAAGTACTGCAAGAAAGTTGTATACCTTTCAGCAACCTTACTTTTGAAAGCAACTCATTTGAAGAGAATAAGCCATTTTAAATAGTATAACTATTACAATTTTTAACTGATCCAACATTTTAGGGATGACTTTTTGACACATTATCCAGATATTTCCTTTGCTGTCACTGAATACTAATGAGGAAGTAAATTTTGAAACCAGAGTCCTTTTGTATGTTGATTTCAAACATAATACAAATTCAATTTTTTTTTTTTTTGCAAGGCAAATGTAGTTAAGTGGCTTGCCCAGGGCCACACAGCTAGGTAATTATTAAGTGTCTGAGACCTGATTTGAACCCAAGTACTCCTGACTCCAAGGCTAGTGCTTTATCCACTGGGTCACCTAGCCACCCCCACAATACAAATTCTTAACCAAGAGAGCTCTCAGCTGGAGAACTGAATTTTAATGGTCATGTCTTTCAATATTCTGAAACCAATTTGATTTGTCAAAATAAGAATAAATTCTAGATTCCTCTGAAGTAGGTCAGTTTCACAAGTTTCCCTACAATATGAATCTCTTTTAGTAAAGAGATTTCCAAAATAAGAATCATTGCTATGCTTTCACATATTTTGTTTTTTTTTTAAAAACCTAGAATCCAAATGTTTTAAACTTTTTAAATTATTATTGCAGAAGTTATTGAGAGCTGCAGTGAGTTAAATTAATGGCAGTAGGATTATGTTTTAGATTTGTGTATTTACTTTTAATAAAAAGACATGCCACACTGAAATATGTAAGGATGATGCCATTCATAGTCAAAATGTCTGATAAGCATTTCCCCTTGAAGTCATTTATTAAGTCAATCCAAAAGTTTCTTTAAAAGAAAAAAAAAGTTGCTAAGAAAATGAATGGATCAGAGGGACCCATCCACTTCATGTGCTAAAGGTCCTTCTACATAGCTATAACTGAGGAAATAGAGAACTATATAAAATAAGTTCTAATTCTGACAAGCTCTCATGAACTTATGGAAATGTATCTGACAGCAAGCACATTGTGACAACAATTACTAGATTACCCCTCTCCTTCAACAAAAACAATAAAAAAGTTAAAATGAATTTTGGGTCTCATTAAAAGTTTCTAATTGTAGAGTATTTGAAACTAGCATCTCATTAGGTGCCTAAACCCCCATGGACTTCTGCTCCATGGAACAGCACACTGTAGACTCTAAGGATTGCTTCAGCCTCTTTTTGGACACTTCAGTCTCAGAATCAAGGTAACTCAGGATTTCTGTGTAAAGTCTATCAGCAAATGTGCTAAGAGAGGTGTGGCAGGAAGGGTCTGTCAATAATCACCAAAAGAAATCTTAAGTATTTCAGCAATCAATCAAAGACAAGGATGACATACATAGGCAATTAAAACAATGTTCTAGAAGTTAATGACTCTATCTGTCCTTTTAAGTCCTCAAAGTTGTATATATTCCTTGGTTTGGAGGTCACTGGGAGCTTGGTTTGGTTTTGGTTCCATCACCAATTGTGGGCTTGGTGCAGTTTCTGAAGGACTTAAAAAGCCATCAAAACTGTTTAGGACAATTTTCAAAACTGTTTAGGATAATTCATCATGTTTGCCTTGGTCCTATGGTGCATAAAGGCACCAATTAGAGTTTTGCAGTTTGGACAATAGTAGTCAATATTCCAAAAGGAATTCATGCAAAATGGAAATAAACAGCAGCCAAGTAAAAAAAAAAAAAGGGCAGCAACAAGAAAGCCAGGTTAGAATTCCTGGGAAATGAGAGTCTTATTACATTATCATCTTATTACACACAGGACAACACATCTGGACTGGACTGTCAGAAAAACCTATAGTTGTCTGAAGAATAGAATTAGGATCTAACAAAGGATGAGAATAGTTATGTAGGAGGATTCATATACTGCCTATCTGCTTCTGCTCTAGCTCCTGGTTTAAACCCAGGAGGAGCAGTAGGAAAAGGACTATTGATAACCATTGTCTCTTCTTTGAAAGGAGTTGCAGATAAATCAGCCATTGTTCTTGGAACAACATTATAAGGTCTTGGAGTTGACATTTTCTCACTGCTTTCCTGCCAAGCCCAGCTGGGAAGTCTCTCCACCTTTGTTTTAAAATGATTCCGAGTATACAAAAGATATGAGAAAAAAAGAATATTGAAAGTAGTCCCCCACATTCATGAGAGTAACTGATATGACTTCCTTTTATTAGAAGTATATATGGCAAGCTACATGTGTTTGCCCATGCGGCCTGAGAAGAGTGTTCCAAAATAGAAAAAAAAGATCTCAGAATCTCATCTTTCAGGCAGAGAAGGGAGATTTCTTTGGCTACTGTACCCTCAGGAGTTGTCTTGTAAGTCCAAGTTCAATAGTTTTGGGATTCAGTCTTCTCTAAAGAGGGGTGAATTTCCTATGCAGTATTCTTATTGGTAAATGAGAAGCTCATTCAAATGGTCCTTATTGGTTGAAGGAATAAGAAGGGAAAGGAAGAAAGAGAATAAGAGAACGTATAGAACCTACTATTTGCCAAAAACATAAGCACTTTTTACAAATATTAATTCAGGGGACTATTGCAACAATATTACCAAAGGAAAAGACCTAGAACTCTCTTCTTAGTATTATTTTGAATTATTTGAACAATACTATCATGATGGGAAGTAGTTTCCCTCTCCAACAGTCTCAAGTGTGTATTCTTTCTGGGCAAGTCTTAAACTCACTGAGAGATTGTATGGGATGGAAAATCCATAGGAAAGTTTTCTTTTTGCCTCGCTTTATAAATCTTTATGGGAAGAGGAATTTACTAGAATCATGATTGAGACAATCCTAAATTCAGTCCCTTCTAAATGTAATATCAACTGTGGTATCTCTATGTTTAGAATATCTTAGTACCTTGGGGAAAACTGAAGGAGGAAAAGAAAATTATATTGATTTTTTTATTAGTCCTGTGTGGCTTTTTGCATTGTTTATGATAACTTCTTCATTTTCAATAAGATGAAATCAATGCTAGTTCTATATCTGAATATGTTTATCTTTAAAGTTTGTCCAATGGTTAAGGACCCAGTTACCTATAGTAATAGAAAGGTGCATTCAGAGGCATTCTCAAGTAAACTGTGGATGATTTCACAACAGGCTACACTTGGAATTCAATTTTTCCTAAGGAGTCATTTAATAAATTAGTGGTTTGGAAATACCTGGCTACATTTAGTTAAAAATGTGACTATAATCTCAGGGAATCAATTTGATACCACAAATTTTTTCAGCAAGAAAAACTGTGTGCTCCTTTTAGACATCCCTCTTTATTCCAGCAAAATGAATTAAATACAAAGTAATTATGTTAAAAGAATGCAAAAGAAGCATGTCAGCCAAAACACTGAATTTCCCTACTTTGCTCACTTTGTTCCATGTACTTTATGTTATATATGGTCCCTTTGTAGTTTATCCCTCCCTTTCTTATTGTGCTGGTAAGTAAAGTGGAAAGGCTGCCTCTGTAAGGATTATAAAATGATTGTCTGGGAAAATGCTTTTCCATAATTAAGCATTTCCTTTTAAGATAAACACCATGTATTATGTACACAAATATATTCCCTTAAGCTCCTACACCCCATTGGGCAAATCTGCATTCATACATTAAAAACCCACACCATTATTTGCTAAGTAGACCAGAAATATTTTTCAATTCAAAATACCAGGGAAATGTGTATTTAAATGAACATTAACTGCATGAAAGAGAATCCAATGCTAGTTAACGGCTATGATATACATATATATATATATATGTATATATATATATATATATGTATATATATGTGTGTGTATAATATTAGTTATATATAGTTTAAATTACACTCACATCATAACATTTTCAAATATTATTCTTTTAAATAGCTGGAATCAATTAAAAGCAGTCCATTTTGAGAGATTGTACAGTAAATATTGCCTTAGTCCATATTGTGTTTTTTTCATATATTATAGCCAACATGCAAATGTTAGTAAGAAATGACCTCGGTTAGGCATTTTCAGCATTGGTCAAAGTGTGTCTAATCTGAATGTTGTAATATGCAAGTAAAAATAATATACATATATATATATATAAATATGCAAATATATACATGATATATGGCAAATCAATTCAATAGAAAAATGCAGTTAAATAAAGAGATGATGATGATGGGTAACTCAAAATGCCTCTTCCCTCCATAATCAGAATGATGGCATTAACTCATCTTTGCTATCAGTAAAAAGTCTGGATAGCCATCAGCTCTACTACCTCTCTCCCTACATAGTGTCCAACAGACTCTAAACAAAAATCTTCCCAGACCTTCTAGCCCAGAAGAGATCATCCACTCTGTAATGGAGCCCTGGACATAGATGACCCAAATAAAAGTGACAAGACAAGGCACTGGACTCCAGAGACATCCAACTTGACTGTCCACCTGGACAAAGAAGTGAATATCTTCTGTGTCTAAGCTATTCTGTTTTTGGAGACTGTTTTAATTATTATTATTAAGCTCTCTCTTGCATTGATCTGGAATCTGTCTCCCTGTAAATTCCATCCATTCATACATCCATTGAAAATTAAAGTTCATATCAAAATTCATATCAATATTATAAATAGGCAAACAGACATTTAATCTTTGACCCATAACTGTAATGATGAGTTCAGTAATCATAATTCTAATTCTTTGTGGGAGCTGCTTAATTCCTTTAGTATCTTCCTGTATATGCTAGCTACCAAAGATGGTACTTCAACTACAAATGATGTTTCTTGGCTCAGAACTTCAATATCTAGAATCTTACATAATCTCAATGGTAACCTAATAATCTCTGTGGATGTTTGTTCTCCAGCCAAGGAATTTCAGGGAATAGCTGAACTTTTTTTTTCCTTCTGTTTTTATGGAAGATATTTTTAGTTCACCTATAGAGATCCAAATGTCAAAAATCATAACACAGAACCACCTTATTGAAAGTAGGAAAAGGAATCATGTCCAAGATGAAGTAGCAATGGAAAAGTTACAGCCTATCTTCCAGAAAGTTATATTCCTTCTTCCCTCAGCCTCTGGATTAGGCATCATAAACCCTATCAATTCCACAGCACCAATTATTCAAGTCCCTGCCTTGTGTACTAGAGCTGACGATAGGGCTGGTCTAGTTTAAATTACCATCCTTTTCTCTATTGCTTTAAACTAGTTTCCAATCACTACTGTGAGTTCTTTAAGAGCAGAAATAATGTTTTTGCCTTGCCTTGTATATCCTGTGTTAGGACAGTGTCTAGTGAGTAGTAAGTACTTAATAAAATGATTTTTGATGGACTTATCAATATAATATAAAATGGTTGTATTGACTATACATAAATTTCTTGCCATATTAATTAAAATATTAAGAAGTTACTTTGTAGAACTAGAAAAAAATAATGTATCTTCATTTAGAGGAAGAAAAAGTCTAGAAACTTAAAGGAAATAAGATGTGAGAAAAGAAAAAATAAGAGAGCATGGCATTCCCAGATTTCAAACTCTCTTATAAAGTAGTAATCCTAAAACATTTTGATATTGGTTACAAGACAGAAAAAGTAATGAATTTATCAGAATAAAGAAGTAAGACTTAGAAAGCAATTAAATAGAGAAGTTAAATCCAGGATTCAATAAATCTAGGAATATAAACTGTTGAGGAAAAGTCTCACTGTTTGGTGAAACCAGCTAGGAAAATTGGAAGGCAGTTTGAAAGAAAATACATTGACCATTATGTTGAAGCAGTATTGTATTGCAGAAAGAGCACTGAATCTGAAGTCTAAAGAATCTGGATTCAAATTTTATCTCTGATGCTTAATTTACTATACTTATGATCTTGTGAAAGTCATTTAATTTCTTTTGACCTCAGGTTCTTTATCTGTAAAATGCAAAGTTGGTATTAGTATGATGAAGGTTGCCTTCTACTAGGCAAGAGAGTATAGTTGTGTGACTAGAAGAGAGGTAGAATAGACATCAATAGCTTTTTCTTCTCTCCCCCTTTTCCAAGGGAAACTTTAATTCTTGCTATGAGGGGAAGCAGGAAATTGAAGTCAGGGCTAGTTTGCTTTCCTCAGAGAGAGAAAAAGTACCAGGTTAGAATTATATCTACTCTTATGTATTATTAATCTAGAGGATGTGATTTCAGATTCAAGCAAACTTCTGATCGCTGTTTCCATATGGGGGGAGAGGGGAGGAAGATATAAGTTTCATGTCCAAGGCTTTACTTTCTTCTCATCGATAGCACTTAGCCAAGAAAAATTATTTATACATATTGGTAGGGAAAAAAATCAGAGAAGGTATACATTGGAGCATATAGACCAGACAATATAGAATGAAAGAACTCTCCCATTGTTAGCAAAATAACAGATCATCTAAAAGAGAGAATCCTAGTTTTCACTAAAGTCTCTAATATAACAAGCTGGAGATTGGGATATGATGGAGACTGCCAGCAGCTCCTTTGATATCTTCCCCAAGTATTTTCCTTTAACATCCTGAAGTGGGGTTGGCATTAATTTTCCCTCTCAAAGATGAAAGCCAGAACTGCCCAGAACAACTTCCAGGGTCATAGGAACTTGAAGCTTAAAAGTCTCAAAGAAAATTGAAGACATTGAAGATCTCTCACTCTAGACAACTGCCCTATCCCTCATCAAGAGCAGAGTATTCATTTCCAGCAATAAGGAGAGAGTCTTATACCTAGGGGACTTGGGACTCAGTTTACATTACAAAACTTCTGAGTTTTCTTCAAATTCAATATCTGTGACTCTATGATCCTATACACACACAACCCAATGTAAAATGGAGATTTTTAAAAAGAGGGAAACATCTTTAATATGTTTGATATTTCTAAAACATTATGTTAAAAGCTAATTATTTTTACTGATATTTTTTGTTTTTTATATCTTCTAGGTTTCCTAATGTATACCTCCTTTCCCTACCTCACAGGGAATTTTGAACAATAAATAATTATTAAAGAGGAAGAGGAGCAAAAAAAAATAGATAAACCAATCATTATATTAAAAAATATGGCATTATATTATATTATATTATATTATATTATATTATATTATATTATATTATATTATATTATATTATATTATATTATATTCCACATCTGTCAAACCCTTGCTTCTGCAAAGGAATAAGGCACAGTGTCTTGTCTCTCTCCTTTGGGGTCAAGGTTTGTGTTTTGTAATTTGGTGAAATTCTTTTTTGAACACTTTGTGACAGTTCTTTCCTTTTACTCTATTTTAGCCATTGTATACATAGTTATCTTAGCTCTGCAGGATAAGAATTTTTTAGAAATATATATGCTTCACCAAACAAGTGATAGAGGAGATAATTCACCTGAATTCAATAAGCATTAAATGTGTACTATATATGACGATTTCTTATTGCTAAATGGATATGGAAGAAATCATGCATTTCTGCTGATTTAGTCTACAACAAATTTATTTTATCTAATCTTAATTAGGCTCTCCTGGAAACAAGGCAATCTTTTTCCTCCTCTAATTGATTCTCTATCCCACTCCTCACAGCATGTTACAAATTTTTCTCCTCTCCTTTGAGATTACCACAGCACCCCAGTTCCTCATCCACTCAACTGAGGAACTTGAGTCATAATTTACTAATAAAATTGAAGGTATTTCTCTTGAAGTCTCTTTCCCTTTTGTTCTCATCTTAAAGTCCCTTCTCCTTTATTCTGTATTCTAGTGAAAAGGTGATCCATTCTTTTTTCTTTTTATGTGTCTTCTAACTATCTTCTTACATCTGTTCCAGCAGATGGATGCCACTATTTCTCCTTCTCTAAATTAATTTTATAGCTAATATCTTTTTCTCTATATGTGCACACATAGATTCCTAATGCATAAAATAAAAATCCAAACCTGATGATTCCATCCCATCCAGCTATGCTGCTATATTTTTCTTTTCTCTTTCCCAACCAAACTTTTTGAAAAAAAAATTGTACTCAGTATTTATAATTTATCTTCTCCAACTCCTCAAAGCTTTGTAATTTGACTTCTGATCTCATTAGTCAACTGAAACTGTTGTTTTCAATGTTACTATTAATCTTTTAACTAAAAAATATTGTGGCTTTATCTTTAATTTCTGTGTAGGTGAACTAATCTTCTGTTTATTCTGGCGAATCCTTTTTAGTTTTCAAACATTTAATTACCATCATTAAGCAGAATATACATAATATATATGAATGTATATGTACATACTGTGTTTGTATGCATGTTATATTTACACTTTTGTATATATGTATATATGTTGTGTGATATACATGTTTGTGTGTATGTATGTATGTATCCAGTCCCTCTCTCTCCTAAGTTCCAAAACTCTAGCCCTACATTAGCAAACTGACATCCTTCCCACAGGATGTAAAGTAGGCATCTCAAACTCAGCATGCCATATACAAAACATTATATTTACTCCCAAGCCTATTCCTCTTCCAAACTTTTCTATTTCTGTCAAGCACATCACCATTCTTGTAGTCATCCAGGTTTACAACGTGACTTATCTTCACTAGCTCCATATCCAATTAATTGTAATTTTCATTGCTTATCGCAAATTTTAAACATAAAATCTTACTTTTGTGATTTAAATTATGATTTAATGCTTCCTATAACTTGGCCCCGAACTACCTTTTAGTCTTATGAATCATTACTATCATTGGTACATAAGACATACTAAACTGTCTTAGCCTTCTTCACACACAACACACTATCTCATGTTTGTTTCTTTTCTTTTGCATTGACAATACCTATAACATCCTCTTTGCTTCTACATCTTGGAATCCCTATTTTTCTGAAAAAAATTTAAGTTAAATGAGATTTTTCTGAATGAGGCCTTTACTGCCTCCTTAAAGTTGTTTCTCTACTATCTATGAGTTGTTTCTTCTGACAGAATGTACAGTATGCTCCATGACAGAAAGCATTCCCTGTGTCTTCAGCACACTGGCACATCAGGTAACTATAAATGTTGATTAACTGTTGCAAGGACACATTTGTAGTACTTAGGGTAAGAAGCATACTAATGGTTATCTGGTAGATGGCATTTGGACTGAGCTCTAGAAGCTAGGTCTTACAAGAAGTAATGATGTTGAGGGGAAACACTATTGGATGTTTTCTACCACTAGAAGAATTGGTAGAAATTGGCCTCTACTATTACTATTATTATAGTAGTAGTATTATTAGACTACTATTTTTATCTCTATTACTGGAGCTTTTTAAATCTCCTCCCTCTCCCCTTCCTGGAAGTGGTAGACTTTTCAGGTCTTTTCTATCTCCTTACTGGGGAGGGTTTCTATCTCCTTACTGGGGAGGGGGATGTTTAGGAGCTTATCTATTCATTATCACTTCACTACCCCTTTATCTCTGGAAACTCAGTTGGCTTTATCCTCTTAAACTTGGCTATCTTTTTAGCTTAGCAGTGGGTAATATAATTGCCTTCAGGTTCCTTTCTATATTTTATTAGAAAAAATGTTAATATACTTACAAGAACTCATAATCCCCCAGCTAGGAAAGACAGAGGTTTGACTTTATTTTTAAAGGTTTGTTTACTTCTAGATAGTCCTTTATATTTGAGGCAAAGATTAGAAAATGGGGAACATTTATGTAAAAGAAGGAATACATATTGCAGGATCTGTTAACAGACAGACATAAGGTAGTGACAGATTGGGGAGAAATGACCTTTTTCAAAACTTTCTTAAGTTCTTGAGGAGGTGGATACAACTACTATCTTCATTCTGAGTCATATATTCCAGGATACAATTAGGTTTCTAATGTCCCTCCTTAATTTCTCCCTTTTCTGCTATAATTCCTCCTTTTGCTTCCACCTTGTAATTATTCCTTTATCTGTCTCACAAACTATGTGTGACTTTTAAGAAGTCCCAGGTACAATTCAAGTTTACCCAGTGGTTCAAAAATCATGATTGCTAACCATTACTTTCTTGCTTCAGTTGAAGCCTAATAGATATTATTATTTCAGTCTTTTATTTTAATTTTCTATGAATTTTTATATTTCAAGCATATTTCTTGCAACAATATAATGTTGGATTCTGCTTTCTAATATAGTCTCTGTGATCCTCTTCAATTTTAAGGAGGTTATCCTATTCACTTTTTTATCATTAATAATTTGTTTTTCCTCCATCTTATTTAATCATTTTCCTCTCCTTCCTTCCAATATTCTTTTGACAAAAAAAAGAGTATTGTGTCCAATAATTATATTCTGTGCTTGATCTAAGCTGCATTCTGCTCCTCTTTCTTCCCTTCTTTTTTCTCCTTCCTTCTTTCTTTCCTTTCTAAAAGTTCACTTCACTATCCACATACTATGGTTGAAACCAGAAACAAACATGCATATGGAGTTAAAATAAGGGACTGAAGCAGAATCTAATATGTTTCAGATAAAGTAAAAAAAAAGACAGAAGAAGAATCTGTTATGTTTCAATGAAAAGACAGAGGTAGAAAGTGTGATCTTAAATGAAATAAAAAACAAATAGTCAAAATTAAGAGATAAAATGAAAAATTATATTTCCTAAAAGATACCATAAATAAATTAAAATCAATGCAGAACATATATAAACCAAATTACATAGCACCTAAGTTTTTTTGGGGGGAGGGAGGGGAGTTAAATGAGTTACCAAAAGAAACAGTAAAACTATGTTATTAGGGCTCTCAATTTACCTCTATCAGAACTAAACAAATCCAAATATAAAATAAACAAGGAAAGCATTTAGGTGGTGAAATTTTTTTTTGAAAACTTGGAGAAGAATATACCTATTTCTCAGGTATGCACAGCACTTTCACAAAAACTGATTATGTATTAGGGCAGAAAACATCAAAAATAAAAGCAAAATATTTCCACAATACAAAAATTATATTCAATAAAGGTACTTTGAAGCAAAGATTTAAAAATTATCTAGAAACTAAATAATTTCATCTTAAAGAAGAGTGATTAGTTTGTTTTATGAATAATCCTCCCCCGCATTGAACCTCCCTCTTACCCTTCTCTTTTCTCCAAATTCTATTGTTACTATTAAAAATAACATATTTTCTGCACCAATGTCAGTGTTTATATGTGGGTGCACCTTACCATCTAAGACCAGATCAGATGAAAATGAAACTGTCAAATATTGCCCAATCCCTATACTTCCCTGCTTGTATGTAAAGTCTTTTACTTGTATATTCCCAGTGTTTTTAAAAAAATATTTCTCCAACACTTCTTCCCTCTTTTCCAAATGTTTCCCTTTGCCCTCTCTTTTCTTTCTCCTTTTTAAGTTCATCAAAACATAACAAAATCACTTCTAGAACCTTTGAATCATTAACCTCTTTCCATGATCCCTGACAATTAATTTGCTTCTAAGAGAAGATTGATAAACTCTTTATCCTTGTTTAGTTCCTCAGGATCACTTTATTTAAGTTTATGTTTTTTATTCTTGTATTGACTTCCTTCTTTCTATTTAAAAGTTTCTATTCAATTCTGGTATTTTTATCAACCATAGTTCAAAATTCTTTATTTCGTTAAAGTTTTGTTTTCACTCAACAAGATTTTTACTTAACTTGGTTATAAGCCTATTTATTTTGTAGTTTAGAAAATTTCATCCCAAGAAATGGCTTACTTAGCCATTTAAAAGTAATGGCTGTTAAATCTTATCTTTCCTCTCTGTGACTTCAAAGTACTTATTGTCTTCAAGAGCTTTCTCTTCAACTTGAATTTTATTCTGTATACCTTAAATGCCAGTGCTAAATGCCTTGAGTAAACATATTGCTTTCCATTTTATTATACTTCTAGTATTAATGATTAAATAATTATTGTTAAATATTATCTCTCATTGTTAAATTTTCCAAGGAATCTTGATGATTTTCTTTTAATCATATCCAGTTTGTTTTGTCAGTAACTCAACAAAAATTTATTAAATGTATACTATATGGCAAATACATGTTAAGGGTATACAAAAAAAAAAAGAAAACTGTCCCTACTCTAAATAGGGAACATAATCTAATTGGGGGAGATAATGGGCATTTAATTACATATAAAAACAAATTATATATGGTTACATTGGAGATAATCAGCAGCAGATATTCACTAGCAATAAGGGGATCAGAAAAGACTGCTTGTAGAAGGTTAGATTTTAGCTGAGATATAAAGGAAAGTTAGGGAATCTAGGAGATAAAAATAAGAAGAAGAAAATTCCAGGTTTGAGGAAATGCTAATAGAAATTAATGAAATGAGGAAATGGAGTGTCTTGTATAAAGATCAGAGAGAAGGACAGAGTTACTAGATATTGGAGTACATAATAGTAGAGGGAACTAAGTGGTAAAAAAAGTCAGGTAAAGTATAAGAGGAACAGTTTGTGAAAAGCACTGGATGTCAAAATGATTCCAAATGTAGGACTAGAATTTATTGAATCAAAGTGTGTTTGTGTGTGTGTGTGTGTGTGTGTGTGTGTGTGAGAGAGAGAGAGAGAGAGAGAGAGAGAGAGAGAGAGAGAGAGAGAGAGAGATCAGTGAAATGAAGGATGGATTGGCTCAAGGAGAAATTTGAGATAGGAAGACCCAAATAGAGTATTATTATGATATTGCAGGTGTGAGATGATAAGATTCTGTATCATAGGACAGAAGGGGGAACAGATGAAACATATTATAAATGCATGTCTTGCCTTTAAATAATTTATTGGATTTGGAAACTGATTAAAAATGAGGGTAAAAAAGGAATTGAAAATGATACCTAAAGTGTGAGTCTGGGGAATGGGAGGATAGTATTGGCTTCAACAGTTATACAAAAGATAAGAATGGGTATGCTTTAAGGAAGAAAGATAAGTTTAGTTTTGAAAATGGTAAGTTTAAAGTGCCTGATGTTCAAGATGTCCAATAGACAGTTGGATATGTAAGTCTGGGTAATTGGAAAGAGGTTAGTGCTAGATAAGTAGACCTGAGAATCATCAGCAGAGAGGTGATCTGGGAACTCATCAAATCACCCAGTATAATAGGATAGAGGGAGAGAAAAGCCAAGGAAAAGAGTCTAGAGTGATACACACTCTTTTGTTTGTTTGTTTGTTTTTGCAAGGTAATAGTTAAGTGATTTGCCCAAGGTCACAGAGTTAAACAATTATTAAGTGTCTGATGTTGAACTTGAATTCAGGTCTTCCTAACTCCAAGACCAGTGCTCTATTCACTGTGTCATCTAGCTACCCCAAGATGATGTTTGCCCTTCATTTTTGAAGAAGACCATAACATCAGGGAGGTGATTCCATGACAAGTACATGAATTGGATTTGAGTGAAGCGAGGTTGTATTAAGTCACCAGTCTTACTTTCTTCTCTGAAACCATCTGGGTCCAGTGACCAGATGTTAATCAGTACAACTGGAGATGGCCCTAGATGAGAGGCAATCAGGATTAAGTGATTTTCCCAAGGTCACTCGGCTAGTAAGTGTTTGAGGCTGTATTCAACCTTCAGTCCTCTTAACTCAAAGGTCAGTCAGTCTTCTGTCTACTGCACCACCTAGCTGCCCCAACATACACACTTTTTTAAAAATTTTAGGCAATAGGGTTTGAGTGACTTGTCCAAAGTCACATAGATAGGCAATTATTTAAGTGTCTGAGGTCAGATAAGATACACACTCTTAATGAATATGACATGGATGAAGAGCCATCAGAGAAGATGGACAGGAGAGAGTTGTGCCATTAAAAAAAATTAAAGAGAGCATCAAAGAGAAAAGGATGATCAGCATGTCAGAAACTGCCAATATGTGATGAAAGACGACTGAGAAAAAACCAATTAGATTTTGTAATTGAGATAATTTTATATATCTTGTTGCTAGAATATTTCTGTGTCATAAAGGACTGTGTATGCTTGACTTTCATAGCACTTAGCAAAGTGACTGGAACAAAATGGATACTGAGCTATTGCCTACTGTCTTAACTAGGTTTGATGTATATATGGCATACTCTTTATAGCAATAGAGCTCTTACATTGGCAAGTTTTTAAATATTTTATCAACACAGTGGACTCTTGCATTCTCTACAAATTTAACTAAATTCTTTAATGGTGAATATGTGGTCTCTTATTAAATAACATGCACAAAATCCTACCTATTCTTTTTATTGAGGATTCCCTTAATTGGGTAAATTATTCTTACAAAAAATATTTAGCCAAGAAAGAAGACATATAAGTCACTGGTTATTGATATTCTTTGCTTTATAAGACTTTTATTTAAATAAGATACAAAATTAAAGCAAGGATGAGTTAATGGGAATCATCCAGAATCTGGTTCAGGTAAAATTTCTAGGATTCATAAATCAGATTCACAAAGGACCTATCAGCCTCAACACTAAAGGGACTGGAAGACCTGGTATACCATATATCAGTGAGCCAAGGCCCTGGGATTACAATCAAGAATATACTACCCTGCAAAATTCAGTATATACTACCAAGGAGAAAGATGGATGTTCAACAAAATAAGACTTCCATAATTTCCTTACATAAAGACTAGAACTGAATAGAGAATTCAATCACCAAATAAATGACTCAAGAGTTGCATAAAAATGTAAATGAAAAGGGGAAGGAAAAAATAAAAATTGGTCAAGATCATCAAATTGTATACAGCCCTAAAAGGGAAGTTATGAAACTTTTCTTCTCTTAGGATAATTAAAGGGTTGAATATAATTGAAGAGATTGGACTTAAAGGATATGGGTATAATTGGGTCTAGTCTCTCCATTGAAGAGGTGCAAGATGGCATCTATGTTTGAGATAAAAATCCCTGGTGAAAAGCAGTGGTGTTAACTTTAAGTATCTCATTATACTTTGACCCACTTTAATTCTGCAGTGCTGACAAAGTTTAGTACTTCTTCTGATGAGAGCATCATAAGTTGGGTGGTCCTGAATCAGTGTCTCCTATAACTTACAATCACTTGTAAAATTCTCAGATGAGACCCTTAGAGTCTCCCAGTACTTGGAGATCTTTAAGATTCTTGTAGTTAATTAGATCAGGGTTTGAACATACTTCATTTAAAAAGGGGTTAAGTATCTTCGGTGAGGGGGTGAGGTAAAGTGGGAGAGAGAATAGGCCTGGGTGGGGGGAGAAGCACAAATTGTACAAGAAATGATTTGACTTTGGCTCATGAGGAAGATTGTGTGTCCTTGGAGGGTACTTGAAAAGGGAGTAAGGTAAAAAATGATTATGATTATAATTGGATGTAATTTGAGATAATGCTGCTTATCAAGCAATCAAGCAAAATAAATCTTCTAGAATTTTTGTATGAGGTAGCATCATATAAAGTCTGGAAGGCTACTGGTGCCTTCTTGAAAGGAGATTACATCCACCTAGATGGATATAACTTTAGGTGACTTAGGACAAACAATAATTTGCTCTGTGGAAAATTTTGATAAACTTTCTGGTCTTAATTAAAAGCAAATTTAATGCCAAATGAAGAGGGTATTTATTGAAATTCAACAATTACTTTCTTTTGAGAATGAGAATTATCATTATGAAATATCCCAGACCCAGAACTTGGCTATTCATATTTGTATTTGTTATTTTTCATTTATTTCAGTAGTTTTCAACTCTTGGACTTTTCATGACAAAGAGACTGGAGTGATTTACCATTTCCTTTTCCACCTGATTTTATAGATGAGGATATTAAGGCAAACAGGGTTAAGTGACTTTTCAGGGTCACACAGCTATTAAGTGTTTGATTCTGGATTTAGGTCTTCTTGACTCTAGGCCCAGTACTCTATCCACTGCATCACCTAACTGTCTGATACATCTTGTGTGTCTGTATACACACACACACACACACACACACACACACACACACACACATTGTGGATGTTATTGTGGATGAAACTTCACAATAGAACTGGGAAAATACATCATTATTGATGATGGGCTCACATCATAGATTCCAATCAGTACAGGAATATAATATTGTTTTATAATATTAAAAAATCATAGTTGTGAATTTAGGGGATTTAATTCAAGTCAAATCAGTAAGTATTTATTAAAACCAGGTTCTTGGCTAAGTACTAAGGATATACAGAAAGCTAATTCTCACATTTATATAGCAGTCTTTAGAATTTGCAAAGTGCATTGGTTATTTGATTCATTTGAGCCTTAACAACAATCCAGTGAGAATATAATAACCCATTGTTATTTTAGATGAGGAAACAGGATCAGAAGAGTTAAATTATTTGATCAAGGAGACATTTGCTGGCAAATGTCTGAAGTGAGATGTGAACTCGATGCATTTTGACTTTTAAGTCTAGTACTATTTAAGTCTATGCCCCATAGGCTGAATGTATTTTCTACATCAACAGTTATAAAGAATGAAAAAAAAAAGTTCAAAATTCATTTCTCTGAGTTTTTGCTTTAAAACCTTTGGAAAATAGCTTGAATACTATCATGTTCTTAGTTCATAGGATCACAGATAAAATAGGATTCACATATTTAGAGCTAGAAAAGATCTTAGAGTTCATCTAATCTAACTCCCTCATTTTAAAGATGTCAGCTGAGGCCAAGAAACTTGGCCAAGATCATCCAGATAGTAAATACTGGGGAGTGGGGGGGGAGACTTGACCTTAGACTCTTTGTCCCTAAATCCTATCTTTTTTTATTTTACCAAATTGACTTTTTAATTGCATCTAGATATGAATTCTTATTCAGCATGCCTCTCTTAAGATAACAAATACTGAGCTTTCTTGATGTAATTAAACTTTTTGAACAAAATTTGAAAATTTTATGAACACAGCAGGCATAGCAGGTTAATTGAATTGTTTATCCAATCATTAATTAGTCTTCTTATATTAACAGGAATTTTGAAGATCTAGGAATAAGGTCAAAATATATCCCTCCCTGCCCCCCTCCCATATCAGGAGGAATAGATGACACAATAGATATGGCTAAGGGGATAATTGTGCACATATTATTAAAAGTACAATTTACTTTTGAAAACTTGTTTTCTAATTGACATTGAGATTCAGGGACAATTTTCTTGATTCACTTATTTCTTCAAGATAATGTATTTCTTCTGCTAAATGTTTAGCAGTGAACATGGGTCAGGCATAGAATCATTGCAATGCAGCTCATCTTATATTGTAAATTCTCCTTCAGCAACAGACTGGCATTCAAGTCTGACTCTGGCAGTTAAAATATATGGCTTCATTTTAAGCTCATCATGGACTTGGGTGGAATTTTCAATCCCTTTATTACCCAGAAGGATAGTCTCACTGGTTTGGATATATTTGTATATATTTTTTGATTCTTTGATATTTCTTTTGATCTATTATCTCATCTTCCTGGCTTCTGACTCCCCCAGTGCAAATAATCCACCCCTCTCAACCTTCTTATCCTTTTTTATTCATATCTACATCCTTCTATAAAGCCTTCACAAAAGATCTACACTTAGAAATAATTAACTCTAACCATGTGTAGGTTTCACTTATCATTTCTCATCACAAATGTAATTAAACTAGAATCTGTTTGCACCTTAAATTGTAATTTGAGGCAACTAGGTGGCATATAGGATAGAGCAATAAACTTGGGAGTGAGGAAAACATAAGTTCAAATCCTAATATATATCTAATAGTTGCTTGGCCTGAGCAAATCACCCAATTTCCTTTAACATAAATTTCCTCATCTGTAAAATGAGAATAATTATAGCACCTATTTCATAGTTTTATAATGATCAAAGGAGGGATGTGTAAAATACTATTTATTCCTTAAAAATCCATATACTTTTATTACTAATTATTATTGTTGTTATTACATGAAGAAAGTCACTTACCAACATTTTTTAAATTTTATTTATTTAGAAATGGGGTTGAGTGACCTGTCCAATGTCACACACTAGGCACTTATTAAAATGTCTGAGCTCAGATTTGAACTCAGGGCTGGTGCTCTATCTACTGTGCCTCCTAGCTGCTCCACTTACCAAAAATTTTTAAAAAGAACTCTCTCCATTCAATTAGCTGCCTGAACACCTGACATACTACCATTATTTTATTCATTCCACTGGGTCTTAAAGATTTTAAGGCTCCAGAAGTTCTTTAATGAATCAATGAATCAATCAACAAACATTTCTTAAACATGCCAAAGACTAGGGGATTGAAAGAAAAGAATAAAATAGTTTCCTGTTCTCAAGAACTTTCCATTCTACTGAGAGAGAAAACATGAACTCAAGTAAATATACATCATTTGTACAAAATAAAAAAAAATATTAGATAATCAGTCATTGAAATTCAATTATCCTTCATGTAAGCTCTAGAACCTGTTAGTTAATATCACTAGGAAAAGGGGGATGTTGAGGTACCAGAAAAGAGAGTTAAGAGTAGTCAAGGGGCAGCTTGGTGGCACAGTGGATAGAGCACTGCCCCAGAAGTCAGGAGGAACTGAATTTAAATCTGGCCTCAGACACTAAATAACAACATAATTGTATGACCTTGGGAATGTCACTTAACCCCATTGCCTTGCAAAAATCAGTCAAGGGTATAAGGGAAAAGGCAAAAGATAAACTTTAACTTCTTTATATTTTTAACCAGTTATTATTGCCAGAGGTCAACCATAATACAATTATCCCCAAATCCATGCAATTTTCACTTGTCCTAATAACTGGGCAAGCAAGTAGACAGGACAGAGGACGGGAAAAGAATAAGTCACAAGAAGGGAAAGAGATAAATTATTAAAGACAAGAGAATAGGAAAAAGCAAGATGTTAGAATCAGGGTAAATGTTAATCCTGTAGAAAATGAATGAAGGAGAGGGATAACATAATCATAAAACACTATGAAGGTTCTTTGGGATATTTGTTTAAACTGGTGGGGGGAGAGACTTACATAGGATTTTGAAATAGAAGTGAGGAACAGACCATTGTTCTTTACCCATTGCCAATTTAGAGCACAGGGCAATTATGCTTAAGTTTCTCATGGAGTCAGTTTGAATTTGAAAATCAATTGCTTTCATTTAAAATAGATTTCTAACCCCAAATGTACAACTGGAAAACTTTAAAAGTAGCATTTTTTGAGTAGGCCAAAATAATTCTCTATTTCTTTAGAAGAAAAGAAATTTTCATGATTTATAATTGTTATTCTTAATAATTCCATGTCCTTCCAGGACAAATGAAAAAAGTTAAATATTTTGAAAAAGAGAGCATATCATTTAGTATGTGTTATAATTATTTAAAAAAACTATTGTGACTTTTAAACATCTGGTTATTTCAGAGAAAATACATCAACTATCCCACTCATTAAAGCTTAATACAGTGCAAAATGTCTAAATCAATAAGCATTTTCAGAAAAAAAGTTCAGTATTCTGTGAATTATGAGGAGAAAATGTCTTAGTGTTCAAAATATTTTTTAAAAAATCTGTCTATAATTTGTGGGAGGCAAATCTTATAATCACCAATCCTTTCTAAGCAATTTTGTCAGTATTTACCTTTGTGATATATCCTTAAATCTGATGATTAAGACTCTTTTCTTTATGAAAGGAGTATATTTTTGGGATTCCAATTCAATTCATGAGGTATAATAACCTATTTTCACTCCAAAAGACAATGAATATATTCTCAAACCACTGGCCAAAGCTGATTTTAAATCTTAGTTTCCTGAATCCCTAGGTTTAGTTACACTACCACTTCTAAAATATCTTCTCCCATGGGGGGAAAATATTGAAACTAGGAAAAAAAGTGAAAACGGGAACATTGGCTTTGTTTTGGAAGCTCATAACATTTGGTATAGAACCATAAAATGAGTGATAAGCTCTAATTACCAATTATTGAGATAGAGGAATATTTTTCTTTTTGTTGGTAAATCATTCTTAATTACATGTAACATTAAAGTAAATAATATTTTTTTCTAATTTTCTCTCCCTCTTTTTAGGAAGAGATCTTTCATAATATGCCATGAACCTTCAATCAAGAAATTCTCCCACTATCCATCAGGTTAAAGGAGGTCAATGGAGAAAGAAAGAAAAAGAAAAAGTTGGGGGGGGGAGGAAGGGAGGGAGACAACCTTCCCCTTATCAACAGTACTTATATGTACTGTACATCAATGGAAATAGACTACTGGTAAGCAGATCACAAAATAACTCCTTTACATCCCTAACAATGAGGATCATCAGGGAAAAGATCTTGTATGTTCCCCCTCTTTGCTAATGACAATAAAAGCATTCAATTTTCCTTTCACTTTTTTTCACTAACCTACCTTCAACCTCATGTATCCTGAATTTACATAATTGTTTAAGCATTTTGGTCTTTCTCACTGAAGTATATTTTTTTCATGCATATAACATTCAACCTATTCACTTGTCCTTTCTTCCTGACTTACTCATGGTCACAAAGCTTAAATATGTAAGAGGGAGAATATAAACCAAGGTGTTCTTGCCTTTAAGGCTAGCCTGCTATCCACTATACCATTCAGTTCCTCATCTGCCATCTCTAGGACAGGTGTTGATATTGGTTTTGAACCTATTTTCCAGAGTTATTTTTCCAAATATATTTTTAGTATATGGGCTCAGAAAAAAAAATTGCACTACTAGTACAGATTCACTGAGTTAGCAGAAATGTCAGGGCTAAGTTCTTAGTTTAGAAAGGTACCCTGTAGTGCTTTAATTGTCTTGTTTCTTCACATGAAAAAATAAGATAAAAATTATCTTATTTACCTTAGAGCTTGAGTAAGTAATGTCTAATAAAAGCTCTATTTTGCCTTTTAAAATACCCTTAATGGTTATATTCCATTAGGGTCTGAATATTAACCTCTCCACCTCAAATCACTGTTTGCTTACTTTAAAGAAACACTAAGGGATCCTGTCATTCTATATTTGTAATCATTTAATTACCTCTCACATCTATTGGCTCTTTACAAATCTAAGCATCTGTCTGCAGTGTTCATTATTTGCTGTTCCTTCCATATATAGTATCATCCATCTGTGATAATATAATGTTTTCTTTGCTGCTACTTTTTCCTTCCTTCCTGGTCCAATTTTCTTCTTTTTATGAAGTTGTAAAGTTTCTGTTAAAATATGTTCCCAGAATCAAAGTTTGGGTCAAACTTTAAGGTTCAGCCCTATTAGGTCATCACCAGTTGTGAGGGATTCATTTGTGGTTTCTTTGCCTTTTAAGGCAAATAATTTAAATAAATAATAATAAATTTGCAATGAAATATGATAAATATCTTTAAAAATAAATTCTGTTTCAATCTAGTAAAAATTTATTTTTTTGCAAGAAAAGAACTTGAGGCACTCAAAAAACAGGAGTATCACCCAGTGAACAGTCAATCACTAGAAACATCTATTGAAAAGAAACATTACTGGAGGAGCTAAGATGGTGGTATGAGGGCAGATTTCCCAGAAGCTTTCTTCTAAAATATTCCGAACACCTTAAAATTATGACTATTTAAGTTTTTGAGAGACAGAACCCATAGAAAGACCCAGTGAGGCAATTCTCCAGGTTAAGGTAACTTAGAAGAGCATGGGGAGGCTTTGTTCCATGGGGTTGGAGGGGGCAGCAGCACAGCCACAATCATTGCACTGGAGTGAAGGAGCTCCAGCCTTCCAGTAACAGCCCATGGGGTGTCTGGGACCCTGGGGGTGCTGGCTTGTAACAATGGAAGCAGTTTCCTGACCTCCCAACCTAGGAAACAGCAAGTACAACTTGGAAGATCAGTGGGGAAACCTTTGCCAGACTGAATATGGAGTCTGGACCAATGTGGCTCTCAGTGCAGCCCTGGCCCCACAGCACAGCCCAGATGCTAGAAAACAGAAGCAGGTCTGTGGAATGACCCAGCAGGGAGCCACCAGGCAGCTGCTCCCAAGGCACTCAGCCCATGGAAGGTAAGGGGGTGGGGGTATATTGTGGAAGTCTTTCCTCTGTCCTTCGGACAGGACTCTGGTGCTTTGTCCTTATTCAGACCTTGGTCACAGTCTGGACCCCATAGCCATAGAGCAGGGACCCTCCTCACAGCCCCAGGGCAGAGGAGGGCTTCTAGTCATTCATAGACCAGAGCACAGGCTGGAGAACAATCAGAGTCTCTCATAAGACCTTGAAGGAACTGAGATCCTTGGGCGGGGTGACCCAATGACAACTCAAAATCTTGGGAAGCACCTCAAAACCAGGGCACAGCCTGGGGAAATGAATAAACAGAAAAAAAAGAACCTGACCATAGACAATTACTTTGGTCCTATGGAAGTTCATAACACACATTCAGAAGATGACTAAGTCCAGGCTTCTGCATATAAAGACTCCAAGAAAAACAGGAATTGGCTCAAGTTATAGTAGATATCCAAAAAGATTTTGAAAATTAGGTAAGGAAGGTAGAGTAAAAATTGGGAAGAGAAATGAGAACAATGCAGGAAAAGTCAGCAGCTTGGTTAAGGAGATACAAAAAATGCTGAAGAAAAACAACATGTTAAAAACCAGTTTAGATCAAATGGAAAAAAGCAGTTCAAAAATTTTAATGAGAAGAATACCTTAAAAAGCAGAATTGGCAGGATGGAAAAGGAGATAAGAAAGCTCTCTGAACAAAACAACCCATTTAAATGTAGAATGGAGCTAAAGGAAGCTGATGACTTTGTGAAGGAATTAAGAGACAATAAAACAATATCAAAAGAATGAAAAACTAGAAGAAAGCATGAATGATCTCACTGGAGAAACAACTGACTTGGACTGACCAGGAGAGACAATTTAAAAATTGTTGGGTTAACTTCATGAAAGTCATGATCAGGAAAAGAGCCTTGACTTCATTTTAAAATAGTTTCTACATGAAAATTGCTTTGCTATCCTAGAAGCAGAGGCTGAAATAGAAATTGAGAGAATCTACCTATCACCTCCTGAAAGAGATCCAAAAAAATAAATCCTAGGAATATTATAGCCAAATTCCACAACTCCCAGGTCAAAGAAAAAAATTACAAGAAGCCAGAAGGAAACCATTCAAATATCATGTGCTACACTCAGGATTACACAAGACTTAGCAGCATTCACATTAACAGTTCATAGGGCTTGGAATATAATATTCCTGAAGGCAAAATAGCTTGGAATGCAACCAAGATCAACTACCCAGCAAAACTGAACATCCTCTTCCAGGGGAAAAGATTGACATTCAATGAAATAAGGGAATTTCAAATGTTCCTGTTGAAATGTCCAGAGATGAACAGAAAGTTTGATCACCATGTATAGGACTCAGGCAAAGCAAAGAGAGGGTGGATGAGAAGGTTAAATTATGAGGGATTTATTGATGATGAACTGCATGTATTCTTGCATGGGAAGATGAAATTGATAACTCATATGAACTTTCTCATTTATTACAGCAGTTAGAAGGAACATATATAGATAAGGCACAGGAGGGAGCTGAATTTGAAGGTATAATATATTGTAAAAATGGAGTCAATGGGCAAAAAGGGAATGTACTGGGAACAAGGGAAAGAAGAGGTAGAATGGCTAAGATATTTGATGGAAAAGAGTCAAGAAAAAGCTTTTTCAATAGAGTGGAAGCGGGGAAGGGAAAGGACAATGTGTGAGCCTTCATTCACATCAGAAATGACTCAGAAAGGAAACAACATACACACTTAATATAGAATTTTACCCCAGAGCAAAAAGGAGAAGAAAGGGATGGGAGAAGGGAGATAATAAGGGGAGGGGAGGAGAAGTGTAGGTGATAGAAGAGAGGGTAAATCAGATACTACACAATTTATTTTTTTTTTGTAAGGTGGTGGGGTTGGGTGACCTACCCAGGACCACACAACTGGGTGATTGCTGGGTTATTGAGTGGGATGTGTCTTGGGGCCTCCTAGCTCCAGGACCTCTGCTCTGTCTGCTGTTCCACTTAGCTGCCCCACAGCAAACATTTGAAGAGGAACAGCATGAAAGGAGAGAGAAAATAGAATAAATGGGGTGGGAAGGAATGGATGAAGGGAATTATCATCAGCAATAGCAACTGTGGGAAAAAATATGGATGGACTTATGATAAAGAATGTGATCCACCCCAGAAATAGGGTTATGCCAGACATTGTTGAAAATATGAATATAAATAGTATTTGCTCCCTGCCCTGAAGGAGATTTGTTTGAATGCTAAACTTCTACAATTGATGATGATGATGTTTGTCCTTCATTCTCAAAGAAGACCATAAGGTGATGCTATAACATAGATATAAATTGGATTTGAGTAAGGGGGAGCTGTGCTAAGTCATCAGCCTCACTTACTCCACCAGAGCCATCTGGGTCCAGTGGTCATATATGAATCAAGACAAATGGAGATAGTACTGAATGCAAAACAATCAGGGTTAAGGGACTTGCCCAAGGTCACACAACTAGTATCTGAGTTAAGATTTGAACTCACATCCTCCTAATTCCAAGGCTAGTACTCTAGCACATATACAACACACAACTAGTATCTGAGTTAAGATTTGAACTCACATCCTCCTAATTCCAAGGCTAGTACTCTAGCACATATACAACCTTGTTAACACATCAGGCAATGCCAATAACCTAATACTTATAGAGGAAAGTTGAATATAAAATACTGTTGGATGCTTACAAAATTTATGTTCTGGGTGCACTAGGGGATACAAAGAAATCCAACAGTATATTTGCCTTCAGAGATATTATTGCCTCATTGAGGACACAAAATATTCACATGTAAAAAACAATTACAAATATTTTTAATTAAAGGAGAATATAAAAGCAGGCTTGAAGTTTAACAGAAAAAAAGAAAAACGAATATCTTGGCAACTGCTCCTATTACTGCCTGGTAAAATAAAGGAAGAAGAAATGAAAGCAGTGTTAGATTTTATATTCTTGGGCTTAAACACCACTGCAAACAGTGACTTTGGCCATGACCTTGAAAAAATGTTTGCTCCTTGGAAGAAGCTTTGTCACCCTGCTGACAAAGGACCATATATTCAAAGCTATGGTTTTTCTAGTAGCAATGTTTGGCAGTGAGAGCTGGACTACAAGAAAAGGTTGAGCACCACAGAATCAATGCTTTCAAATTGTAGTGCTACAGAAAACTTTCAGAATCCCTTACTGAATCTCAAGGAGATCAAATCAGTCAATACTTAAAGAATAGTTGAACTTATTGGAAGGTTAAATATTGAAGTGGGGGGGGGCTGTAGCCAAATTAAATAATTTGACTACATAATGAGAAGACAGGGTTCATTGGAAAAGACCGTGCTTGAAGGCAAAATGAAAAGGGAATGGCAGATAGATAGTATAATAGAAAGGATGAATATGAACTTGAACAGACTTTGAGAAATAGTGAAGGCTAAAAGTATATAACCTGCTATGGTACACATGAGGCCACATAAATGCAACAATAACATTCAGTTAACAAGCATTTTTTCTCTCTCACTTCTTTACAATGAGGACACAGAAGCATTATATAAACATACATAATCAAGGAATATATTTTCCCACATTAGTCATACCCCCCAAACATTTATCTTAATCTGGCATACTGAATTCACCACTTTGCTGTCAGGAGATGGGTGACATTTTTCTTCACTACTCTTATAGAATGATCATAATAGCTTGATCAGAATTTCTTCAAAGTTCTTCATTTTTTTACATTCTTGTTATCATGCAACTTATTTTTCAGATTCTGATCACTTGATTGCTTGAATTAACACGTCTCTGAATCCATTGCTTTCATAATTTCTAATGTCTCTGATTCTAATTTATTTAACCATTCCATAATTGATTGTTACTCCCTTAATTTTTAGTTACTTTCCAACACAAAAAATATGGGTTTTTTTCTCTTTCTTCAGTTGCTTTGGTGAATAGAATTTTACCAAGTGTTGTTCCAATAATATCATGATAAAACGATATGCAGAACTTAAAAACATTTCAGTTATACTTCCAAATTCCTATCAAAAATGAAGAGATTTCAAAATGCCACCAATGAAACAATAATGTGCTTCCTTCCCCACAGTCCAAAATTCATCATTTTCCCTTTTTTTGTCAACTGTGCCATTTTGATGGGAATAACATAGATTTTCAAATTAAATTATATTTTAAACAATAAAAACAATGAAAATAGTTACCTGAGAAATATCCAGAATCCATCTCTATAAAAATATATTTTTCCTATTTTTAACTGTTGGAAAGTTTTGTATTAATTTACCTTTACATGGATTCAAAGGCTTGTAGCATTGTTAAGAAGTCTTAGAGATTAAATCCCACATTTATATTATTTAATGGTAAATTGCCTCAAAAACCTGAGTCTAATTACCTTCTGTGTGGTCAACATATATTATATATCTTGTTCTGTTTTTATGCTTAGATTTCTATTTCATAGTAACTGTCTCTCATAACTCTAATTTTCATGTCCTTATGAGATAAAATATACATGCATCACTTCTCCTAAGTTCCTGCCTTGTTTCCTTAAAGAAAATATACAAAGGCAACTTCAGGAGGAATTAATTTCACCATAAGGCTAGGTCTGGATTTGATTTATTGGCACCCTGAAGTGATCCATAAATTCCTGTTTGGTATGATGGATGTCATGATATACAGAGCTTCTGTCTTCTGGTCAGAAATCACACCCTGATAATAAGTTAGGTGAAATTTTTTGGATTTGTAGGATTGCACAAAATTAAGTGGAGGAGAGTATCTTCCTTCATTAGCCACTGATAATCATATAGAGTCTATACAATTTATGAGCTTCATGGAGACTGAATAATCATCCCTACCAGAATGGATGAAGACAGACTGATGATTCCCTTGTAGATACATCTTGCCCAAGTGAGATTATAAGAGGGGTGGGCAACAGAAAGTAGTAGGTGATCCAATGCCAGTTAAAGTACCATATATAGCTATGTACTGCTTGATGTCAATTACAATCAGAACGTACCTCAGAGAACAGGACACTGAGGTCCAAGGTTGACTATAGTGAATGGAACTGACACTGTCAGTGGAACAAGATATTCCACTGCCAATCCCCCCCTGAAACTTTATATACTTCAATAAATACTTTTAACCTTGCAACTATATGCATTTCTTGCATAGTCATTCCTGATACCTTGCAATTCTAATGTAAGCACTGATTGATTGGTTTGTCAGACAAAACAAAAGGTGATGCCATCTATTTTCTAATTTCCTTTCTTACTTTCTTATTATAGAACAGGAATCAACTCCATAACATCTCTCATAAGAATGCTTGAACACTTTCAGAGTTATGGGGCTTTATTGTCTCCAAAGGCACCCTATTTGTAAACCACACTGAGCTGCAGTAAAAACTGACATCATGTTATTCATTATGTATTTTGCTATTTTTTTGGTCCGTCTTGTTGTTTATTAGTGTGTTTAGTACTGAGGAGACATGTTTCTATGCATTTAAATCCAAATACCAGTAAGCAGACAATAATTATTCATTTTGGAATAATTCAATTAAAATGTGTTACATCAATTTATAACATAAACCTGTCACTTTTGAAAAAACTTTTGAGCTGTTTTCAAATATATTTATTCTCCATTGCTCTATAAATTCACTAAAATTTTTACTGAATATACATATTCTGTCTTGCAATCTATTGTCTTCTGTGTGTGTGTGTGTGTGTGTGTGTGTGTGTGTGTGTGTGTGTGTGAGAGAGAGAGAGAGAGAGAGAGAGAGAGTTTTAATTACCCTTACTTATACTTAAGAGAATAAGGACAGTAGTTGAGTGATTAAAATTGCCAGACTAGAATTTAAGTTTGCCTTGAGTAAACATTCTATTTTTTATTTGAATGCATTTTCATCTCTCCTTTCTTCTTTTCTTCTTGAATTTTCTTTCTAGTCTCAGCTATATTACTATATTCTCTAATGTGTATATGCATGTATATATATATGCATGTATAAACACATACACATGCAAATATTTTCTATATTCTCCTAGTTCTCCTGAAATGTCTCTTCTCATTTTTTAATCTCTACTTCTCATAGTTCATCTCATTAATCAATGATTGTCACAAATTGTTTTTCCTCTCTATAATTCTTTCACTAGTGAGTTCATCTGCTCATATATTCTCAATTCTATATTCTAATTCTTTCTTGATACTTTATCCTCCACAGTCATTTATATCCTATTGTCAATGAGATACTTCCATTTCAACATGATGCCAAAATCCCAACTAAAATGTCAAGAACTTAACTAATTCCTGTCCTCTACCTGCTCAAACCTCATTCCTTTCCGACTTTCTTATTGTCAGCAAAAGTAGTAACATACTCCTGATTCCCCAGGATTGTAATTGGATTATCAACTATTTTTCTTTTTTTACCCATTATCTAGAGTCCATCATCACATTTAATGTCAATGTCATCTACTTTCAGAAATCTCTTTTGTAAGGGTGAGATTGATTGAGTAAATCAATCAAATAATCCATTCCCTACTTAATGTTAAGTGATTAGATTTCCAATCAAGTACACATATTAAGCTGAATGGAAAATATCCTTGGATGACTGTTGAAAGGAAAAGTCTCAGAATGACTAAAGAAATAATCACACTTTGTGGTTCATCTATAAAATGGGACACCAGCTCAGAACCCAAGATTTTTGATCACCTGGCAAAACTTGTATTTCAGTGAGCAGTGAATGAAAAGAGAGCATTCTAGTGGAATAACTAAAGAGTTAGGAATAAAGGAGAGGTAAGGACTTAAAATTTCAGCCTTGATCTCTTTCTCTGCCCTTTCTTTTCTTATCTTTTTCACAGCACATTATGTCTTTAAGGAGGCCCATTTCCTCCCTATGTATTACTATTTCCTCCTTGAAATAGCCTGGCAGACAAACATACAAAAGACAGAGATAGCGACACAGAGAGCTCTAAAATGCAAAAGAATTTACCAGTTTTTTCCTTTCTTCTTTATAAGTCAAGATCTTTCCTTGGACCAAAATCTCTTAGGATGCCCTTAGGGGAAAAAAATCCTGGGTCCTGGACTCCACAAGATGTAAAAATTAAAAGTTTCTCAGAGTACTGTCACTAAAGATCATGACATCAGCAATCATGAAATATTGTCAACAAAATTTTTGTGTTCTCTAGAGCAAGGTCTTGCATTAGCTGGATAAAGCAGGAGGAGAGCTTATGATCAAGATCAGATCCTCTGAAACAATGTATTGCTCCCTTGTTATAGACTGAGCTGGCTACCTTAAAGAGACAGAGAACCAGGTAAGGAGAATTTTCTGTTTGCTGTCACAGCTGAGACTACTAATCTGCTGTTTGTTTAATTGAACTCTTAACTACTGAATCCTAGACATCCACCTTTGCCATTTATACTTCCAAGGAGGGTGTGGTTTCCTTTCTTTTTCCTGTAGGTTTATTATCAACCTGTTTCCATGTCAACTCCTTGTGCTAACATATATCCAGGGAAGGTTTTGCTTTCACTGCATGTTGGCCAACCTCTATAATCTCTGTAACACTATAATGTTGTGAAGGAACTCTCTTCTCATTGTCCACTAAATGTGGCTTTTTGTGCCTTTATTATGGATAGTGTACATTATATTTTGGATCATCATTCTTTGTTGGTATATATATATATATACACACACAAACACATATATATGTGTATATAGCTATACATTTATATCTATATCTATATCTATATCAATCTATCTATACATAAACACACACACACATATACTAGAAATTTCCTTCTTCTACACTTGTTATTTAGTTTGTGGGAGATTGTTTTAATCATTCTGACATATTTCTCATGACCCAATAGGGTACTATGACCATAAGACATGCTAAATAAATATCAGCTGGCCTCTGAATAAATCAGCAACCATTTATTTCTCATGTTAACTCTTAACTACAATTATCCACTTAGGATGGATAAAGGAAGGAAATAAAATCTCTCTATATATTCTTTTTTTTAGGTTTTTGCAAGGCAAACAGGGTTAAGTAGCTTGCCCAAGGCCACACAGCTAGGTAATTATTAAGTATGTCTGAGACTGGATTTGAACCCAGGTACTCCTGACTCCAGAGCCGGTACTTTATTCACTACGCCACCTAGCCGCCCCTCTGTATATTCTTTCCCTCTTAAATTCCTTACTCACTCTCTGAACTAACTCCATTTCTTCATCACAAGCTTCTCAGCTAAAATGATCATATCTCCACAATATTTCAACACTAGGTTCTGTCCCTGGCTCCTAAATTAACCAGTTATGTTGATTGACATGTGACTTAATACCTATTCCCTTCAGTTTCCAAAAGTCAAATCAATAATTATTTGCACATATACAAGGAGAAGATATTTGATCACCTGGCATAGAAAAAGGCAGGAGAAATAAAGACAGTGTCATTTGTAAGAGAAAGCACATTAGGGACTTCTGGAGTGTAGTCAAGATGGCAGCATGAAGCTAACATGCTCCCAGAGCTTTTTCCAACAAATATGAATAAAGCCTCTATTCTGACATTCAAGCTACTGATGCCACTAAGAAAAAGAGAAGATTCAAAGAAGCTTTCAAATAGTAGACATCATGAAGAATCTTCAGTGAATGTCTGTATCTTAAAAGGAAAAAGGGAAAGTAAAGCCCAGGAGGCAGGGGAGTAAGAAAGCTACCAGGAGACACAGAGCAATCCAGGTCCTGATAGCTTGATAACATGCCAGCAGGGAGGATCCCTAGCTCTAACTAAGTGTAAACCCTGGGAATACTGGAGCAAAAGTGAGGACTGGGACAGAACAAACCACTGCTAAGTCAGAACCTGGACAGAAAGGAGGAGACAAATATCTTCAAAGGCAAGCCCTGGACTGCATAGGCAACATCTTGACCAAGAACAAGCCAGGAATCAGAACCCAGTCCCAGGAAAAAAAAAGATTGGATCTATACTACCTATACACCAGGAGCAGAACTAAAACAGCAAAGAGAACAAAAAACCTAAAAGAGAGCTCACTATAGAAAACTGCTTTACAGACAAAGAGGATAAAATTTCCTTATCTGAAGAAGAAATTAGTGAAAAATCACTCACTGGAGAATTTCAAAAAAGTTTATAAAGTGGACTCAAATACAAAAACTCATTGAAAAGCTTAAAAAAGGAATTTTAAAAAAAAGCAGAGAGGAAGAGGAAAAATGGAAAAAAGAAATGAGATGAGTCATGCAGGAAATTTATGAAAAATTGATCAGAGAATTCAAAAGTTTTATAAAGGAAACATGAAAGAAAATAAAGCCCTAAAAGTTAGAACTCAACAAATAGAAACCAATGAATCTACAAAACTACAGAATTCTATAAAACAAAAGAAAAAGGCTAAAAATTTGAAGAAAATGCAAATTATCTTTTAGGGAAAATAAATGACCTGGAAAATAGATCTAGAAGAGAAAATCTACAAATTATCAGGCTACAAGAAAACCTAGATTAAAAAAAAAAGAACCTGTAAAGCATCATGTGGAAAATTATAAGGGAAAACTGTCCAAATTTTCTAGAACAAGAAAACAATATAACGATTGAAAAAATACATAGAACCATTCCAGAAAGAGACCCCAGGATAAAGACTCCAAGGGTTGTTGTATCCAAAGTTCAAAACTCTCAGATAAAGTAGAGACTATTGCAAGTAAAAAAAAGAAAACAATTCAAATACAAAGGAAAGGCAATCTCACACAGGACCTATCAGCCTCAACAATGAAGGATTGGAAGACTTAGAATACCATATATCAGTGAGAAAGGACCTGTGATTACAACCCAGAATGTACTACCCTGCAAAACTCAGCACATATGGGGCAGCTAGGTGGCGTAGTGGATAAAGCACCGGCCCTGAAGTCAGGAGTACCTGGGTTCAAATCTGGTCTCAGACACTTAATAATTACCTAGCTGTTTGGCCTTGGGCAAGCCACTTAACCCCTTTTGACTTGCAAAAAAACCTTAAAAAAAACCCCAAAACTCAGCATATACTGTAAGAGGAAAAAAAAGATGAATATTCAAGTAAATAGAGGACTTCCAGAACTTCTTGATACAAAGGCCAGAACTAAAAAGAGAATTCATTCATAAAATACATGATTAAAGAATTGCATAAAAGGCAAATGAAAAGGGGAAAGAAAAAACAAAAACAAAACAAATCTTGGGCAAGACCATCAAATTGTATACAAGCCTAAAAGGGAAGATATAACACTTCTAATTCTTGATAACTACACTTCTCTTAGGATAATTAAAGGGTCAAATAAAATTGAAGAGATTGGACTTAAAGGATATGGATATAATTGGGTTTTGTCTCTCTACTGAAGCAGTCCAAGATGACATCCCTGTATTTGAGACAAAAAGCCCTGATAAAAAGTAGGGGTGTTAACTTTATATTTGAATGCTTCATTATCCTTTGACCCACTTTAATTCTGTTGTGCTGACAAAACTTAACACTTTGTCTGATGAGGGCATCATAAGCTGGGCAGTCAGTGTCTGCTAAAGTATAATCATTTGTAATGTTCTCAGGTGAAACCTTCAGAACCTCCCAGTCCTAAGAGATCTTTAAGATTCTTGTAGTTAATTAAATCAGGGTTTTTACTCCATTATTCAGTTAATAAGGGGCTAAGTACCCTGGGTAGGGGTAAGGGGTAAAGTGTGAGAGAAAATAGGCCAGGTGGGGAAGGGAGCAAATAGTGCAGATAATAATATGGCTTTGGATGACATTTTGGTTCATAAGGAATATTTTGCAAACTTGAAGGGTACTTGAAAAAGTGTTAAGGTAAAAATAATTATAAATAAATTATAAAAAATAATTATAATCTGAAGTAAGTTGAGACAATGCTGCTTATCAAGCTATCAATCTGTAATGATCCCTTGATAACAATGTGAGGTTATAAGCAATCAAATAATCAAACTGTCATTAATAGTACCAGAGTGATAAATAACACCAGGGGAAGAGGCACAAAGATTTGTAATTTCAGAGGGAGAGAATGGAGAATTTGAAAATTGAGTAAATTCTGTTGAATAGATTTGACCCATAGAGGAAAAAGAGATATTCCCACTTGGATTTAAAAATCTATCCTAATTTACAGGGAAGGGCAAAATGCGAAAAGGGAAAGATAAGAGAAGAAGGGACTGATAAAGGGAAGACAAAGATATAAAGTGAAAATAAATTGAAAGTTAAACTTTAAAAGTAAAGTCAAAGGAGAAAGAGAGTAAAATTTTGGTGAGGAGAAATGAGAGGAAAGGAAAGAGAAAAAATTAAAGGGGACTAATAGCATGGAGGGAAATACAGAATTAGTAATCTTAATGGGAGGAACTGTCCCATAGAACAGAAGAGGATAGCAAAACGAATTAGAAACCAGAATTCTATAATATGTTGATTACAACAAACACATTGAAGCAAGGTAAAAGTAAAAGGCTGGAGCAAAATATATTATATCTCAGCTGAAATAAAAAAATGAGGAGTAGCAATCCTGATTTCAGATAAAGTAAAAGCAAAAATTGATCTCATTAAAAGGATAAGGAAGAAAATGACCATTAGTACCATTAGTAATGAAGCTATAGCATTACTAAGCATGTATGCACCAAGTGTTGCAGCATGGGGGACTTCAATCTCCCTCTCTCAGAACTAGATAAATCAAAACGCAAAATAATCAAGAACGAGGTGAAGAAAGTGAATGAAATCTTTGAAAATTAGATATGATAGACCTCTGGAGAAAACTTAATAGGGATAGAAATTAATAAACATTTTTATTGGCAGTATATGGCAACTATATCAAAACTGAAAATGTACTTGGGCACAAAACATTATAATCAAATGCAGAAAGATAGAAATAATAAACACACATTTCTTAGACCATGATGCAAAAAAATTATATGTATTAAACAGTCATTGAAAGATAAACCAAAAACTAATTGGAAGCAAATTAACTTTATTTTAAATAAAGAGTGGATCAAACAGCAAACAATAGAAATAATCAATAATTATTATATCCAAGAAAATGATACTAATGAGAAATCATACCAAAATTTATGCGATACAGAAAAGGCTGTTTTGAGGGGAAACTTTATATCTCTAAATGCCTATATGAATAAAATAGAAAAAAAAATAAAATAGAAAAAGAGGTATTGAATTGGGGGTGCAACTAAAAAAAACTAGAAAAAGAACAAATTAAAGATCTCCTATTAAATACCAAATTAGAATATTGAAAATCAAAGGAGAGATTCATAAAATTGAAAATAAGAAAATCATTGCCTCATACATAAATCTAAGAGGTAGTTTTATGAAAAAGCCAATAAAATCAACAGAACTTTGGTTAATCTGATTTAAAAAAAGAAGATCATCAAATTCCCAGTATCAAAAATGAAAAGGGTGAACTAACTACTGATGAAGAGAAAATTAAAGAGATAATTTGGAGCTACTTTGCTTAACTGTATGCCAATAAATTACATAATCTGAGTGAAATGAATGAATACCTACAAAAATACAAACTGTTCAGATTAACAGAAGTGGAAATAAATACTTAATATCACCCCATTTCAGCAAAAGAAATTGAAGAAACCAACAAACTACCTAAGAAAATGTCTCCAGGTCCAAAGGGATTTACAAGTAATTTACAAGTAATTCTACCAAATATTAAAGGAACAATTAATTCCTATTCTACATGAATTATTTTTAAAAAATAGAAGAAAAAGGAGTTTCCCAAACTTCTTTTATGACACAATCATAGTGCTGCTGTTAGGAACCAGGAAGAACCAGAACAGACAGAAAATTGTAGACCAATCTCTCTAATGACTATTGATGCAAAAATATTGAATAAAATTTTAGCAATGAGACTATAAGTTATTACCAGTATTGCACACAATGATCAGGTAGAATTTATACTAGGTAGGAAGGTATAGTTCAATATTGGAAAACAGTCAACATAATTGAAATATCAATAGCAAAACCAACAGAAAGTATCTCTTTAGCTGTTGAAAAAAGCCTTTGGTAAAATACAGCACATATTCCTATTAAAAATACAAGAAAATTTAGTAATAAATGGACTTTTTCTTAAAATAATTAATAGTAACCATCTAAAAAAACCATCAACACACACACACACACACACATATAGAATAAACTTGGACCATTTCCAGTAAAATCAGGGATGAAACAAGGATGCTCATTATCCCCATTACTATTCAATATAGTATTAGAAATGCTGGCTTTAGCAATAAGAGAAGAAAAAGAAATTGAAGGAATCAGAATTGGCAATGAGGAATCAAAGCAGTCTCTTTGCAGATAATATGATGGTATACTCAGAGCACCTGAGAAAATCATCTAAAAACTCCTTGAACAATTAGCAAATTCCATAAAGTAGCATAGCAGGATATAAAACATACTCACACAAATCATTAGCATTTCTATATGTGAACAAAAAATCCCATGAGTAAGAGATAGAAAAAAAAATTCACTTAAACTTACTATAGACAGCATTAAATACTTGCAAATCTACCTCCCATGACAAACTCAGAAACTATATGAACCCAATTTTAAAGTACTTCTCACCCAAATTAAATCAGATATGAACAACTGAAAAAAATGTCAATTGCTCATGGTTAAGTCGAGCTAATATAAAAAATGACAATTCTACCCAAACTAAATTACTTACTCAGTGGTATACTAGTCAAACTATCAAATAACTACTTTACCAAACTAGAAAGAATAGTTAGAAAATTCATCTAGAGCAACAAAAGGTCAAGAATAGCAAGGGAACTGAAGAAAAACATGTAAAGAAAGGTACCCTCACTCTAAAAGATCTAAAACTATACCATAAAGCAGCAGTCATCAAAACTGCCTGGTACTGGTTAAGAAATAGAGTAATGGATCAGTGGATTAAGATAGGTTAAAAAGAAACCACAGTAAATGACTACAATAATCTACTGTTTGATAAACCCAAATATATCAGCTTCTGGTATAAAAAGTCACTATTTGTAAAAAAATTGTTGAGAAAACTGGAAAATAATATGATAAAAACTAGGCACAGACCAACATCTCACAACCTATACCATAATAAGTTCAAAATGTGTATAGGATTTAGACATAAAAGGAAACATCATAGATAAATTAATAGTCCAAGAAAAACTATCTATCAGAAAGGGGATAAACTGATGACCAAATAGGAAGTAGAGTACACTATAAAATGCAAAATGTATGATTTTGACTATATTCAACTTTTAAGTTTTTTCACACTGGGGGGCAGAGTTAAGATGGTGTTGTGAAGGCAGAAATTCCCAGAAACTCATTCCCCACCCCAAAACTCCAAAAGCCATCAAATTATGACTCTAGCCAAAATTTAGAGGGTCAGACCACACAGAAAGACTGAGTTTTACTATTTCCCAGTACAAGACAATGTAGATGTTCCACAAAAAAGGTCTGTTTCAACAGGATTGTGGGTTGGGAAAAAGCCATATCCACAGCACAGGGAATCATTGGGAACAGCTTAAAGGGGTGGTGAGAGAACTCTGCCACACCAGAATGAGTGTGGAGCAAGCACTGGCCTCAGAGCAGCCCTGAGCTGAGCATGAATTGGGAAAGCCAGCCTGCACATCCAGAGCACAGCCCACAGATATTAAGAGGGTTGGGGGAGACTCTTCTCTCTTTGAGGCAGGACTCTGCTGTTTTTCCACACTCAGATCCAGGTTGCCATTTGGGCTTTGATACTATGATAGCCAAGCAGGAACTCTCCTCATAGCTCCAGGGCAAGGAGGAGGGCCTGTGGTCATCCACATATCAAAGCATAAGCAAAAAGGCACTCAGAGCCTTTTATAGGACCTTGGAGGAATTAAGGTCCTAGTGTGGGTGTCCTAAATAGCCCCAATGCCTTGAAAGTGTGGTAAATCAGACATAGGCTGAGGAAATGAGCAAACAAAAGAAAAAGAACGATCTGACCATAGAAAATTACTTTGATCCCATGGAAGATTCAGAAGATGACAAAACTGAAGCTTCTGTATCCAAAGTCTCCAAGAGAAATAGAAAATGAGCTCAGGCTATTGATGAGCTCAAAAAAAAAAGACTTTGATAAGCAATTGAATGAGATACAGGAAAAATTGGGAGGAGGAATGAGAGTGATGCCAATAAATCATGGAAACCAAGTCAGCAGTTTGGTGAAAGAAATACAAAAAAAAAATGAAGGAAATAATATATTGTAAACCAGTTTAGGCCAAATGGAAAATGCAACACAAAAGGCAAATGAGGAGGAAAAATGCCTTAAAAAGTGGCACTAGTCAGCTGTAAAAGGAGATAAAAAAGCTCTCTGAAGAAAATAACTCTTCCAAATGCAGAATGGAACTAAAGGAAATCGATGACTTTGTGAGAAATCAGGAAGAAATAAAACTATTCCTAAAAAGCCAAAAATTAGAAGAAAATGTGAAATATCTCACTGGAAAAACAATTGATCTTGAAAACAGATCCAGAATAGATAATTTAAAAATTATTGGGCTACCTGAAAGTCATGACCAGGAAAAGAGATGAGCCTTCATTTTTCAAGAAGTAAAATTTCTATGAGATACTAGAAGCAGAGTGTAAAATAGGAATTAAGGGAATTCATCAATTACCTCTTGAGATTCCAAAATAACAATTTCCAGGAATATTATAGCCAAATCCCAAAATTACCAAGTCAAAGAGAAAATACTAAAACCTGCCAGAAACAAACAATTCAACTACCAGGTCTCTCTAGTCAGGATTACACAGGATCTGGGAGCATATATTTTAAGGGCTCATAGGGCTTGGAATATGATACTCCAGAGGGCAAAATATCTTGGTTTATAACTGAGAATCAACTACCCAGAAAAATTGAACATCCTCTTTCAGGGGAAAATATGGACTTTCAATGAAACAGGGGATTTTCAAACTTTCCTATTGAAACAACCAGAGCTGAACAGAAAGTTTGATCTTCAAGTACAGGACTCAGGTGAACTGGAGAGGAGGTGGACCAGAAGGACTAACTATGAGGAACTTAATGATGTTGAATTGTTTGTATTCCTGCATGGGAAGAAGATAACTCATATGAATTTTCCCATTTATAAGAGCAGTTAGAAGGAACATATATAGACAAGGCACAGGAAGAAGCTGAATATGATGATATAATATAGTAAAAAGATGGAGTCAATGGGTGATAAAAGCAAGTACTAGAAGGAAGAGTAAGGAGAAGAAGAGGATAAGATATTTTACATAAGAGTCAAGTAAAAAGCTTTTTCCATGGAGTGGAATGAGAGAAGGCAAGGGTGGGGGGGATGAGTGAGCCTTCGTTCTCCTCAGAATTGGCTCAGAGAGGAGATAACATACACACTTAATAGGGTGAAGAAATCTATCTTACCCTAGAGAAAAATGTGATGAAAGGACTGCAATTGGGGGGGGGAGAGGGGAATAGGTGAAAGAAGAGAGGAAAGATTGTGAGAGAGTACAATCAGATACAACATACTCAACAGGGGCAGGGTGAAAGGAGAGAGAGAGAATAGAATAAATGAGAGTGGGAAGGAATAGATTGGAGTGAAATAGCTAGTAATAGCAACTGTGGGAAAAATAATGAATCAACTTCTTTGATGGACTTATGATAAAGAAGGTAATTCATCCCAGAGACAGAGCCATTGGAATCTGAACACAGCTTGAAGTATATATATATATATGTATATATATATATATATATATACATATATATATATATATATATTATATATTTCTCTCTATTCTTGAGTTTTCTTATCCTCTTGGGGGGAGGGGCGTTTATATTTATTCTCATAACAAGATTATTGTAATAATATAAAAAAATTAAGCCAGAAAAGAAGGTGCTGGTTCCTATGGAAGAAGAAACAAAAAAGAACAAAAAATGAAAGCGTTTTGTCAAAGGACATACAAGCACATCATATCTGGAATTTGATTCCAGGTTTATTCAATATACAACTCATTCTCCTCCCCCCCCAAAAAAAGTTTTGGCACTAATAAAATCAATGCTGCCAAAATTAGAAGAAAAGCAAAAAGCTGGGAAACAATTTTCACAGCTAGGAGTTTTGATAAAGGCCTCGTTTCTAAAATATAGAGAGAACTGCATCAAATTTATAAGGTTAGAAGTCATTTCCCTATGGTGACAGACAATTTTCAAATGAAGAAATTTAGGTTAAATATAATATGAAAAAATGCTCCAAATCATCATTGATTAGAGAAATACAAGTTTTAGTACATGGAAAATATATGGAATATTATTGTTTGATAAGAGACCATAAATGGTTGGACTCTAGAAAATTAGAGAATAACTTAAAGTATCTGCTGCTGATCAAAGGAATCAGAACCAAGAGAACAATGTACACATTAACCACAACATTGTGAGGTAATCAACCTTGATGGAAGCAGCTCCTTTCAGTGATTGAGAGAGCTAGGACAACTGTTTTAGATGGACTATGGATAATGCTATCCCAATCCAGGGGAACAAAAGCCAAACAAAACAACAAAATAAATAACCTTTCAGAATCTGATGAACACTTTATAAATATTATCTATTATAAAACTCTTTTCCTTAATCCTAATTCCTCATACCAAAAATGAATAATCTGTAAACATGCTTATCAAACTATGTATGCACATTGCTTGCTGACCTGAGTGTTCACTGCTGAGGGGAGGGGGGTGTTAAGGGAGGGTGAAAGGAAATTTTGTAACTTAAAAATATGCATGCATATGGATGAAAAAATAAGTTTAAAAAAAAAGGAAGTCTCTGACTTCAAGGAACTTAATTCAAATAAAGAAGGCAACACATAAAAGGAGTTGAAAAGAAAAAGGAGAGTATCTGAATCTCAAGCATCATAGAGAAAGTTAAGAGAATTAGGAGTATAGCCTTGAGAATAATTATCTTCTTTTACATGGATTTAATTTACATGAATTTAAATTAATTTATATTAGTTTAATTTAATTTCATGAAAATTTTTTTTTGCAGAAATAAATGATATGTAGCCAAGATCTAGAGAAAAGAAGAAAATTGGAGAGGGGGGCATTTTATTGACAGTTTTTTCACATGTCTATCATATTATAGAAAGCTTATCTCATATCTAAAATATATAAAGAGCTTTGTCAAATCTATTAAGAATATAAGTCATTTTCAAATTGATAAATGGTCAAAGAATATAAACAGGCAATTTTTAATGAAGTAATAAAAATAATTATAGTAATAGGAAAAAATACTCTAAATCAACCTTTTTTTTTAGTTTTTTAGCTTTTAAAAGGCAGTTGTGTTAACTGACTTCTGACTTGCCCAAAGTCACATTACACAGCTAGGTAATTATTATGTGTGTGAGATTGGATTTGAACTGAGGTCCTTCTGACTCCAAGGACCAGTGCTCTATCCACTGTGCCACTTAGCTACCACTCTAAATCATTCTTTTTTAAATTTAATATTTATTCTTATTTTGTACAAATAATGTTTTTTTTACATTAATAAAATGTTCTTGTTTAAGAGTAAATGAAATACCCCCTCACCCCCATAAATAAAGACTTGCTTGAGCGATAAATTAAAGGGGAGAGAAAAAAATAAAAATTAAAAAAATAATAGTAATAATTGTAGGTATGGCTAGGTGGTGCAATGGAAGGAGCACCAGCCCTGGAGCCATGAGCACCCGAGCCCACATCAGGTCCCATACACCCAACAATCACCCAGCCATGTGACATGCAAGCCACCTGAACCCCACTGCCCTGCAAAAACCAGAAAAAAGAAAAAAACCCAAAATAAAATAAAATGTCTAATAATAGTAGGGGTGGCTGGGTGGTGGACAGAGCATTGGCCCTTGAGCCAGGAGCACCCAGGTCCAAATCTGGCCTCAGACACCCAATGATCACCCTGTTATGTGGCCCCAGGCAGGCCACCCAGCCCCATTTGCCCTGCAACCTCCCCACAAATAATAATAATAAAAAATGTGCTTGAGTCTTTGTTACAACACCAACAACTCTGTCATGGGTGGATCACATTGTTTATGATAACTTCATCACAAAAGTTACTTCCATATTTTTCCACTGTTGCCATTGCTGATCACAACTCCCTCCTTTTGTATTTCTCCATTACCATGTACTATATTTTCTCTCTCTTTTCACTCTGACTCTGCTGTAGGGTAGGTGAGTGGCGCAGCAAACAGATCCCTGGTCCTGGTGCCAAGAGGCCCTGAGTCCCCATACCACCCTTTAGGCCCAGCATCCACCTGGCCCTATGGTCTCAGACAGGCCTTCCAATCCTAGGCCCTTGCAAGAAGTAAAAAAGAAAATGTGTTATATCTGACCACTATCCACCCATGGTCCATCCTCTCCTCCATCACTCACATCCCCCCTTCCCCCTGCGCCCCCTTCTTACTCCAGATGCCTATACCCCATTGAGTATATATGCTGTTTCCTCTCCTAGCCACCTCTGATGAGAGCAATGAAAGATTCCTTCATTCCCCCTTGCCTTCCCCCCCTTCCATATCATTACAATAGCTCATTGTAATAAAGAAAAATCTTATTATATGAAATATCTTGGCCTATTACCCCTCTCTTTGTTCTTTCTCCCATTACATTTTCCTTTATTCTATTGACTCCATTTTTACACCAAATTTTATCTTCAAATTCAGCCTTCTCCTGTGCTTCAAATATAAAAGCTCTCTCTACCTGCTCTATTAACTGATAAGGTTCATATGAGTATTATCAGTGTCATTTTTCTATACAGGAACACTTGCAATTCATCATCAAGTCCCTCATATTCCCCCCCCCCCCCCTCCTCCAGTCTCCATGTTTCACCTGAGTACTCTATCTGAAGATCAAACCTTCTGTTCAGCTCTGGCCATTCCAACAGGAACATTTGAAATTCCCCTGGTTCTTTGAAACTCCATCTTTTTCCCTGTAAGAGGACATTCAGCCTTGCCGGGTGGTTGATTCTTGGCTGCATTCTAAGCTCTTTTGCCTTCTGGAATATTATATTCCCAGCCCTACTAGCTTTCAAAATATTTCCTGCTAAGTTCTGTGTGATCCTGACTGCAGCTCCATGATATTTGAACTCTGTCCTTCTGGCTGCTTGTAATATTTTCGCTTTGACTTGGGAGTTCTGGAACTTGGCTATAATATTCCTCGGGGTTGATTTTTTGGGATCTCTTTCTCAGGGGGATGGGTGGATTCTCTCCATTTCTATTTTGCCCTCTGCTTCTAGGATATTTGGACAATTTTCCTATAGGAATTCTTTGAAAATGATGTCAAGGCTCTTTTCCTGATCGTGACTTTCAGGTATACCAATAATTTTTAAATTATCTTTCCTAAGTCTGTTTTCCATATCAGTTGTTTTTTTCAATGAGATATTTCACATTTTCTTCTAATTTTTCTTTTTTTGGTTTTGAAGTATTGATTCCTGGTTTCTGGTAAATTCATCAATCTCCCTGAATTCTATTCTTTGTCTGAAGGATTTGTTCTCCTCAGAGAGTTTCCTTATCTCTTTTGATTTTTGATTTTTATTTTTTTTAATTTATTTTTTTTACTCTCATTTTGTACAAATGTTTTTTTACATTAATAAAATATTCCTGTTTACAAGTAAACAAAATACCTCTCCTCCCCCCATGAATATAGATAGACTTGCTTGGGCAAAAAAAGTAAAGGGGAGAGAAAAAAAATTAAAATTAAAAAAAATAATAGTAATAATTGTAGGCATGGCCAGGTGGCGCAATGGACAAAGCACCAGCCCTGGAGCCATGAGCACCCAGGCCCATAGCCAGCATCCCAGCATTGTAAACCCAACCATCACCCAGCCATGTGACATGCAAGCCACCCAATTCCCACTGCCCTGCAAAAACCAAAAAGAAGAAAAAAAAAGACCCAAAATAAAATAAAATAAAATAATAATGATAGTAGGGGTGGCTGGGTGGCAGACAGAGACCCTTGAGCCAGGAGCACCTGGGTCCAAATCCAGCCCCAGACACCCAAAGATTACTCTGCTATGTGGCCCCAGGCAGGCCATCCAGCTCCACTTGCCCTGTACCCTCCCCCAAATAAAAATAACAATAAATATGCTTGAGTCTTTGTTCCAACACCAACAACTCTGTCCTGGGTAGATCTCATTCTTTATGATTAAGTCCATCACAGAGGTTACTTCCATATTTTTCCACCATTGCCATTGCTGATCGCAACTCCCTCCTTTCTTATTTCTCCACTACCATGTACTATATTTTCTCTCTCCTTTCACTCTGACTCTGCGGTAGGGTAGCTGAGTGGCGCAGCAGACAGATTCCTAGTCCTGGGGCCAAGAAGCCCTGAGCCCCCATACCACCCCTTAGGCCCAGAATCCACCTGGCCCTATGGTCCTGGGCAGGCCTTCCAATCCCAGCCCCTTGCATGAAGTAAGAAAGAAAATGTGTTATATCTGGCCACTCTCCCCCCATGGTCCATCCTCTCCTCCTTTATTCACATCCCCACCCCTTCCCCTTGCTCCCCCCTCCTTCTTACTCTAGATGTCTATACCCCATTGAGTATATATGCTGTTTCCTCTCCTAGCCAATTCTGATGAGAGCAAAGGTTCCCTCATTCCCCCTTGCCTCCCCCCTTCTATATCTTTGCAATAGCTCATTGTAATAAAAAAAAAAATCTTATGTGAAATATCTTGGACTATTCCCCCTCTCCTTTTTCTTTCTCCCATTCCATTTCCCTTTTTTTTCTATTGACTCCATTTTTACACCATATTTTATCTTCAAATTCAGCTTTCTCCTGTGCTTCAATTATAAAAGCTCTCTCTACCTGCTCTATTAACTGAGAAGGTTCATATAAGTATTATCAGTGTCATTTTTCTATGCAGGGATACATGCAGTTCATCCTCATTAAGTCCCTCATATTTCCCCCCTCTCCTCCAATCTCGATGCTTCACCTGAGTCCTGTATCTGAAGATCAAACCTTCTGTTCAGCTCCGGCCCTTCCGAAAGGAACCTTTGAAATTCCCCTGGTTCATTGAAAGTCCATCTTTTTCCCTGGAAGAGGACATTCAGCCTTGCTGGGTAGTTCATTTTTGGCTGCATTCTAAGCTCTTTTGCCTTCTGGTATATTGTATTCCAAGTCCTACGAGCTGCCAATGTAGTTGCTACTAAGTCCTGTGTGATCCTGACTGCAGCTCCATGATATTTGAACTGTGTCCTTCTGGCTACTTGTAATATTTTCGCTTTGACTTGGGAGTTCTGGAACTTGGCTATAATATTCCTCGGGGTTGATTTTTTGGGATCTCTTTCTCGGGGAGATGGGTGGATTCTCTCCATTTCTATTTTGCCCTCTGCTTCTAGGATATTTGGACAATTTTCCTATAGGAATTCTTTGAAAATGATGTCAAGGCTCTTTTCCTGATCATGACTTTCAGGTATCCCAATAATTTTTAAATTATCTTTCCTAAGTCTGTTTTCCATATTAGTTGTTTTTTCAATGAGATATTTCACATTTTCTTCTAATTTTTCATTTTTTGTTTTGAAGTATTGATTCCTAATTTCTGGTAAATTCATCAATCTCCCTGAATTCTATTCTTTGTCTGAAGGATTTGTTCTCCTCAGAGAGTTTTCTTATCTCTTTTTCCATCTGGCCAATTTTGCTTTTTAAAGCATTCTTCTCCTCATTAACTTTTTGAACTGTTTTATCCATTTGACCTAAGCTGGTTTTTAGCATGCTATTTTCTTCAGCATTTTTTTGGATTTCCTTGACTAAGCTGCTGACTTCATTTTCATGTTTTTCCTGCATCTCTCTCCTTTCTTTTCCCAGTTTTTCTTCCAACTCCCTCATTTGATTTTCAAAAGTCTTTTTTGAGCTCTGTCATAGCCTGAGCCCAATTTCTGTTTTTTCTTGGAGTCTTTAGATGCAGGAGCTTGTGCTTCCTCATCTTCAGACTGAGTATTTTGATCCTTCTTGGGCTCATTTGCAAAATATTTCTCAATGGTCTTCCTCTTGTTTCTCTGCTTGCTCATTTTCCCATCCTGGGCCTGGTTTTGGGGTGCTTCCTGAGCTTTTGGGACACTCCCACAAGGGTCTCAGTGTGTGAGGCTCTGTCCTCCCTCCTGGTCTGTGAATGACCATTAGCACCCCCTCTGCCATGGGGCTGAGGGGGGGCTGCTGTTCTATGGGGGGGGGCTAGGCTGTGATCAGGATCTGAATGTGGTCAGAGCCATAGAGTCCTGTTCCAGTGGTAGAGGACCGAGCTCACAGTTTCTCTTCACTCCTCTCCCTCAGCTCAATGGGCTCATGCCCTGGGGGCTCATGCTTAGCTCCGCTTCCTGGCTCGGGGCTTCAGAAAGACCAAGGTGTTTCCTGTGTGCCCTGAGGGCTGGGTTCCAAGTGCTCGCTCTGGCAAAGGTCCCCCGCTGTTCCCCCACTTTGTGCCCGGTGCTCCTCGGGGTCTAATTCAGGACACTCCCCCACTGCTATGAGCTGAGACTCACAGCGCCCTGGGGCTGCCTCTGGAAGGCTGAAGTTCTTTGGCTCTGCCGGGCCACCACTCTGGCAGGCCGCCCCTCCGACCCTGGGGAGCAGAGCCTTTCTGCTCTTTTCCAGGTTACCTTGCATAGGAGAACTGCCTCACTGCGTCCCTTTGTGGGTTCTGTCTTTCAAAAGTTTAGTTAGAATCCTTAGCTTATGAGTTTTGTCAGAGAGCTCCTAAGACTTGATCCCTTCTTGTCGCCATCTTGGCTCTGCCCTGACCTACTCTATTTGACAAATTTATAAGGTTACAAGTCATTCCCCAATTGATAAATGTTCAAAGGATATGAACAGTCAATTTTCAAAAGGAGAAGTTAAAGTTTCATATATATGTATATATAAAAGCTTATGAAAAATGCTCCAAATCACTATTGATGAGAGAAATGCAAATTAAAATGACAAAGAGGTATCATCTCATACCTATTACATTAACCCAGATGAGAAAAAGGGAAGATGATTAATGCTGACAAGATTGTGGGAAGTTTGGGTCATTGATGCATTGCTGGTGAACTCCAGCAATGGATCCAACCTTTCTGAAGAGCAATATGGAATTATGGCCAAAGAACAATAAAACTGTTCATACCCTTTGACCCAGCAATTCCAATTCCAGAAGAAATTATAAAAAATGGGAAAAGTTCTACATGTTCCAAAATATTCATAGCAGCTCTTTTGGTAGTGCCAAAGAATTGGAAATTGAGGGGATGCCCAATTGGGAAATGGCTAAACAAGTTATGGTACATGAACACTATGGGTAATTATTGTTCTATAAAAAGCCATAAATAGTTGGACTCTAGAGAAGCATGGAATGAGTTACAGGATCTGAAGCTGAGTGAAAGTAGAGCCAAGAGAACAATGTACACATCAATATTATGAGATGAACAATCTTGATGGAAGCAACCCCTCTCAGCTATCCAGAGAGCTAAGACAACTTTGACAGATTATGTACTATATTATCCCCAACCAGAAGAAGAAAAACAAGATACAGGAAAAAAACACCCCTACCGAATCTGAACTCTCAAAGAAAAAATCTCCAGGGCCAGATGGATTCACAAGTGAATTCTATCAAACATTTAAGGTTCAACTGGTTCCAATTCTATACAAACTCTTTGGAAAAACTGGTGGAAGACGGAACTCTGCCTAATTCTTTTTATGGCACCAATATGGTACTGATACCTAAACAAAGAAGAATTAAAATAAATATATATCTCTCTTCTTCAAATGAGTTTCTTGTAAGCAGAAGAGAAAGAAAATTGTAGACCTATATCCCTGATGAATATAGATGCCAAAATCTAAAATAAAATACTAGCAAAATGACTACAAGAAGTTATCACTAGGATAATATATTATGACCAAGTAGGACTTATATCAGGAATGCAGGGTTGGTTCAATATTATTAAACCTGTCAGTATAATTAATTATATCAATAGCAAACCTATCAGAAATCATATGATTATATCAATAAATGCTGAAAAAATGCTTGAAAAAATACAGCACCCATTTCTACCAAAAACACTAGAGAGCATAGGAATAAATGGATTGTTTCTTAGACTAAGAAGCAATATCAGTCTGAAACATCAACGAGCATTATATGCAATGGGGATAGGCTAGAGGAATTCCCAATTAGATAAGGGGTGAAACAAGGATGCTCATTATCACCACTACTATTCAATATCGTATTAGAAATGTTAGCTTCAGGCAATAAGAGAAGAAAAAGAAATCGAAGGAATTAGAATAGGGAAGGAAGAGACAAAACTCTCACTCTTTGCAGATGACATGAAGGTATACCTAGAGAGTCAAAAAATGTCATATAAAAACTACTAGAAACAATTAGCAATTTTAGCAAAGTTGCAGGATATAAAATAAACCCTCATAAATCCTCAACTTTTCTATATATGACTAGCAAGACAAAGCATAAAGAGTTAGAAAGAGAAATCCCATTCAAAGCAACTTCAGAAAATATAATATACCTGGGAGTCTATCTGCCAAGGCAAACTCAGAAACTTTCTGAAAACAATTGCAAAACACTTCTCACACAAATAAAATCAGTTTTAAATAACTGGGCAAATATCAACTGTTTATGGATAGGCCGAGCAAACAATAAAAATGACAATTCTACCAAAATTAAACTATTTTTTTTAGTGCCCTAACAATCAAAATTCAAAAAAATTACTTTAATGAGTTATAAAAAATTGTAAGTAAATTCATATGGAGAAATAAAAAGTTGAGAATATTCAGGGATTTAATGAAAAAAAGTACAAAAGTGGCTTAGCTCTACCAGATCTATAATTATATTATAAAGCATCAGTTATCAAAACTGTCTGGTATTGGCTAAGGAACAGAGTGGTGGATCAGTAGAATAGACTAAGTGCAATAGCAGGAATTGATTATAGTAATAAATCCAAAGAGTCCAGCGATTGGGATAAAAACTCTCTCCAATATAAACTGTTGGGAAAATTGGAAGTTAGTATGGCAGAAACGTGGATTAGATCAACACCTCACCCCCTATACCAAGATAAGATCACAATGTATACAGGATCTAGACATAAAAAACAATATTATAAGCAAACTAGGAGATCAAGGACTAGTTTACCTGTCAGATCTATGAAAAGGGAAGCAGTTTATGACCAAGGAAGAGATGGAAACCATCATTTAAAAATAAACTAGACAATTTTGGTTACATTAAATTAAAAAGCTTTTACACAGACAAAACCACTGTAACCAAGATCAAAAAGAAATGTAGTAAATTGGGAAACAATTTTTATGACTAGTATTTCTGACAAAGGATTCATTTCTAAAATATATAGAGAACTGAGTCAACTTTATAAAAAAAGTCCCCAATTTACAAGTGGTCAAAGGATATTCAGAGACAATTTACAGATGAGGAAATCAAAGTGATCCACAGTCATATGAAAAATTGCTCTAAATCACTAATTATTAGAGAAATGTAAATTAAAGCATGTCTGAAGTACCACCTCATACCTCTCAGACTATCCAATATGACCATAAAGGATAATGTTCAATGTTGGAAGGGATGTGGGAAATCTGGGACATGAATACATTGTTGATGGAGCTGTGAACTCATCCAAACTTTCTGGTGAACAATTTGGAATTATGCCCAAAAGGCAACAAAATGTGCACATCCTTTGATCCAGTGATACCACTACTGGGTCAATACCCTCAAGAGACCATGAAAAAGGGTAAAAACATCACTCTGTTTGTGGTGGCAAAGAATTTGAAATTGAGTTAAGATGCATTAATTGGAGAATGACTTAATAAACTGTGGTATATGTATATGATATAAAATTATTGTTCTATTAGAATCCAGGAGGGATGGGGATTCAGGGAAGCCTGGAAGGATTTGCATGAACTGATTCTGAGTGAGATGAGCAGAACCAGAAGAACACTGTACACCCAATCAGTAATATGGGAATGATGTTCAACCTTAATGGATTTGCTCATTCCAAGAGGGCAACAATCAGGCAAAAAAATCTGCAACAGAGAATGCCATCGTATCCTGAGATAGAATTGTGGAGTTTGAGCAAAGCCAAAAGACTATTACCTTTATTTTAAAAATAAATGTTATCTTATGTAATTTTGCTATTTCTCATACTTCATGTTTCTTCCTTAAGGACATGATTTCTCTCTCATCACATTCAACTTAGATCAATACATTCCATGGAAACAATGTGGAGACTAACAGACTGTCTTCTGTGGGGGGTAGGGGAGGGAAACAAGATTAGGGGAAAAATTGTAAAATTCAAAATAAATAAAATCTTTATTAAAAAATAACTAAGTATTTTAAAACTATATAATGTTTCTTTATAACAAATATTTAGTTTCTTAATCACTAAAGATTGGTTTGTCTAGTATAGTTTAAGGGATATTCACATTTCATTCCTTTTTGGGGGAGGAAGATTTTTATTTTTAATTAACAAGCACACATTTTCTCTTTCTCCCACCTTACCTTCATTGGGCATGGGGTATGGGATATGAAAGCGAAAAAAAGAGAGAGACAAAGAGACAGAGAGAGAGAGAGAGAGACAAAGAGAGACAGAGAGAAAGAGAGACAGACACAGACACACAGAGAGAGACATTGAGAGAGAGACAGAGAAAGACAGAGAGAGAGAGAGAGAGAGAGAGAGAGAGAGAGAGAGAGAGAGAATGAGCTTAAAAAAAGGGTTCTGTTTTTCTGCTTGTGGGAAGAATGAAAATGAAATATATTTTACATATGTTGAGTATGATGTACTCATTTGGATGACAACGTCCACCAGGCAGTTGGCAGTAAGGGACTGAATTTTCATTCAGATTGATATAAAAATGGCTATTAATATTATTATTATTTATGGAGTAAAATTGACTGACATACCATGGTATAAATGACTAATCAGTATGTCTCCTAAATCTTTTCAAATAACAAAATTGTTTTATTAATGATTTTAAAAGTCACTATCATTTTCCAATGATATTGTCCTCTAGTGCAATTCCTTATAACAAATAGTTTCTTCTACCATGCCAAGTTCTCATCACCGATGTATACCATTCCCTGGATGATTATTTTTCCAAAAAATTCTGTCAGTGCAATTTACAGTATCTGAATATAAATAGCAAAATGACACACTTTTCCCCAACAGAAGAGAAATATTCTTTCACAAACTGTTCCAAGTCTTTCCCACAGCTTTTATTCTCCCTGACATGAGCTCTCAAGCAGATAATTTCATATCCCAGATAACTGTATATCACCTGCATTCTAGATCTTTCTTATATATACACACTTACTTCCTCTAGGACTTTGTTCCATAAGATTTCTTCTCTTTCTCTTCCATTTTTAACTTCTGCTTATAAATATGTACAAGTCTCTCCTAGATACTGTCGAGGCAGAGAAATTGATGGAGCTTCAGAATAAGGTGGAGAAGTAGATGACCATGAGCCTAACCTCAGGCAATGCTGACCCAGAGATCCTGTCCATGGAGGTTGATGCTCTGTCCATCTATGTGAGCAATGTGAACTATGATGCAACAGTGGAAGAGCTGGAAGTCCACTTTCATGGGTGTGAAGGGAGTTATCCTCTGTGACAAATTCAATGGCCTAAGGGATTTGCATCTATAGAATTTGCAGATAAAGATTTGGGTGAGGATGAATAGATAAAGAGTTTTCCCAGGCCAATTCTCTTTTCAAAGGAAGAAAGCACAAAATGATGCAAAAATGGATCAATCGGCCAGGGATCAACACTACAGAGAAGGGTTTTCCATGTGGTGGCTTTTCTACTGCAGCTTCAACACCAAACCCCTAGCTGAGGCTACTGAGGTGGGGCTAGAACTCTTTATTAAAAACAAAGAACAAAACAAATAATATGTAATAGGAGATTATTTTGAGAAACAGCCAAGAGGAACAGTAGTAGAGCATCAACACTGGAATCAGGAGGACTTGAGTTCAAATTTGGCCTCAGACACTTAGCTGTGTGAACCTGAGCAAGTCACTTAAGCCCAAATGCCACCTGGGTAAGTCATTTAACCTACTTTGCTAGAAAAAAAAATCTAGCAAACTTTAATTGGATTAATGCATATATGGATATTGTGAGCAGAATATATCATGTAGTAGAAAGAATAGACCTTGACCTCAAAGCCCTACCTCCTCACCATTGGCAGTATGAACTAGGATATACGACTTATCCTCTCAGCATTCTAGGCAATTATCTAAGACTATTTATGTTGCCTGCATCAGTAGAGGAAGTTTCCACATTTTGGAGCTCCCCTTACTAATGCAATAACAAGTCCAGACCCAAGCCCTATACTGTAATATTTTTCACATTCTTTTCCTACATTTATATAGATTAGTCTTGATTTAGGCTTTGATCATTTTCTACCTCACCAGTTTTTTGCCCACTACCAATACTTTGCCTATATATGACATTTTGATTCAATTTTTTTTCCTTCAAATGGTCCTGATTACTCCCTAGTGAGTTTCAACCACATTAGTGAAAGAACACGACATTCAAAGGTTGGAAAATGACTGGGTTCTGTTCCTTTTACCTCCCCCCACTCTATCAGATTCTACCCAATTTGGCTCATGTCTGCTACTCAACTAAGGTTAGCACTGGTTTAAATAACCTTCACGCACCACCTGTCTTTCCTAGAAAGTCATTGTAGACAAATACAAATCATAATTAAATGAGGAGGGAGTGAGGGTGCATATTTCTTCCCTGCCCCCACCCCCAGGATGGAGAGGAAATTATCATGATAATAAAAGCAGAAGTTGTAATTAATTAAAATGAAACTGGTTTGGTAAAAAAAAAATGGAATAAGTTCCCTTTATGGCTTGATACCATGAAAATCCTGTGGAATAAGTTAAGGGGCATTATTCTTGGTGTTTGAAAAATAATATTCCTTCGTTGAGTAAATTAATCATGATTAGAGAAAATAGAGGATCATTAAATATTCCAATTACAGTTCACTAGATTAATGGCAACTTCAAGGCACATAGACCAAAATCATTTTTGAGAAATTGCTTAATTCAGCACACTAATTTCATCTCTTTATGGTATTGAAACTATAAATAATACTTTGCAATTACTGAAATAACATCTATGTACAAATGTCTTGTGCTTGGGGAATCAATGCAGAACAAATCAAAGGACAAGAATCAGTGAATAAGAAATGCCAAAGACCAGTAAAATCTTGATTAATTAATTGAAAAAGAAAAATATTGGATTGTTCTCGTTGATGAGATTTGAGCAATTTTTAAACTAAACCTGTAAAAATGTGGCTTATGTCATACATATCCAAAATATACAAAACATTTTTTTCAAAACTTGTTGATTGTTTTTTATTTCAATGTATTAGTCAACTGTTTATATCTTAGTGAATAACTGATAATTAATCTTAATCCGGATTTATCATAAAAGTTAAAAAATGATGGCATGCTTACCTCATTTTCAGAGAATACAAAATGGGAAGGAACCATACCTTTCCATCTTTTTATCCTCATCCACATTCCTATATATAGTAGGAATGTGCTTATTGAATGACATTGAAGATAATGGGATGAGATTCAATAGGGATAAATTTAAAGATCCTAATTGGCCTCCAAAAATAACAGAAAGTGCAAAATAGGAAAGTATAATAGAAAGACATCAATTTATTTCTATTCTATCAATTCATGCTGCATATCAAGGAATAGGGAAATGCAATGGAATACATGCTATCTAAGACGTTTCCCTATTGAACTATTAATGTTGAAAATAGGGAAAAAACAGTATAAAGGAAGAGAAAATGATCAGTTATTTAAGACTGGGACCTATTCTTGCAGTTATTTATGAATATTTTGATATTTAATATCTGTTTCAGTATTCACTGCTAAAACATGTCTAAATACAACTTTCAGGTGGAATTTTGGATAGTTTTAGGGAAGGAGTATTTTAGGATATAAATTTGAGAAATCCTATTGTCAACAAGTTGGAGTGGTGCCTCATTTATGTGGGAAGAGTTTGATGTTATGAAGCAGAGAAAGCTATTTTATTTAAATAAAAATTAGAGAAGTGATATGTATGTGTGTGTGTGTGAAGAAGCACCATTTCAAGGAGGCCAAAGAGATACTAGGGTGTTCAGAGAGCTGCAAGCATGATGATAAGTCAGTTAATTTGCATATACATGTTTAATTATTAAAGAGAGAAATAGTACAAAAAAATTAAAATCATATAAACACTTAGAAACTTAAAAAAAAAAATTGAAAAAGGCCCCCAAAGTTGGGGACTTGTAACTTGTTAAGTAAAAAGATTCAGGATGCTCAAGCCATTGACCAGAAGAAACACATCAACAGCCAAAGTAGAACTTGAGAAGAGAAGGAAAAACAAGGAGTTGAAAACTTGCTCATTTTAACTCTAATGGTTAAAAACATTTAGCTTAAATCTTTTTTTTTTTCCATGTGATGCTTGTCCTTCATTCTTGAAGATGATCATGACATCAGGGGAGGGAGGTGAAAGGATGAGTGTTGTTCTAAGCCACCAGCTTCACTTTCTCTTTCAGAGCTATGGTCTGGTATGAATCAGGATGACTGGAGATGGTAACGAAGGGCAATCAGGGTTAAGTGACTTGCTCAAGGTCACATAGCTGCTGATAAGTATCAAGTGTCTGAGGGTGGATTCAAACTCTCATCCTCCTGAGGTGGCATAGTGGATAGAGCCCAGGCCTTGAAGTCAGGAGGATAGAATTCCAATCCAGCCTAAAGCATTTGATACCTACTAGCTGTGGGACCTTGGAGAACACACTTAATCCTGATTGATTCACATCTTGGGTCATCTCCAGTCATCCTGATTCATATCTGGCTACTGAACCCAGATGCTTCTGAAAAAGAAAGTAAGACTGGTGACTTAATATAATACCTTCTCACTCAAATTCAATTCATGTACTTGCTTTGAAATCACCTCCTTGATTGTCATGGTTTTCTTTGAAAATGAAGGACCAATATCAAAAAGAAGACAAAAGACATTCCTCTTTAGTATCAGTTAATTAAAATTAGGCTTATTCAGAGAGAATTGATGTCATTGACCATGAAATCCAGTGACAAAAATTGCTCCTGTCTACCACCCAGAGTTGGAGAAAAGTGGTACTTTTTATATTGATTTCCTCTACTAGTCTACCAGACTGTATTTCTGTAAGCAATGTTCTCCTTTTTTTGACATTATATTTTCCCAATTACATAAAAAAACAATTTTAATATTGTTTGTTTTTCTTAATTATGAGTTCCAAATTCTCTCCCTTACTTCCTTCCTTTCTCTCTCATTGAGTTCCATTTTGATTGGCTCTAGGCAACTGAATAATTGTCCAGGCTGCTCTTTATAGGCAAGAGAAAGTTTGATGAGTTTGACAGAACTGGTATTCATATAAAGAACTAACACTTCTGGAATATCTTTTAAGAGTGATGGCTCGGGGTGGCTAGGTGGCACAGTGGATAGAGAAGCAGCCCTGGAGTCAGGAGAACCTGAGTTCAAATCCAGCCTCAGACACTTAATAATTACCTGGCTGTGTGGCCTTGGGCAAGCCACTTAAACCCCATTGCCTTGCAAAAAAAAAAAAGCTTATAAAAAAAGGGAGATGGCTACTTGAAAGACTTCACAGAGGCCATATTTGAGCAGTCAAGAGAAGATAATTTACCCAATTGAAAAGTAGTAAAAAATCAACATTTAAGAAGTTTATTGTGGTGCAGATATTGTTGAATAGGCCAATAACTCTGAAGTCTCAAGTGTAATATTATGTACATGAGTTTTCCTTGCTTGTGCATTTTCATGCCAAGTCCCTAGAAAGTATGTTCTCACTCTTCATCTTAGCTATTGGTTCATTGCTGGAAGAGTATGATTTGGATTTGCATACATATTGAAAAGCATTTTAATTTTTATGTATGTGTTTAGCTCTATAAAATTATATTTCTTTTTCCTTATTAAATACATGGTTATGCTTAAGATCTTAGATGATCATTACTGTGATGGGATGGTTGAAAATTTCACAAATCAAATATATCGTCTTATGAATAACCTATAGGGTAGATAGAAAACATATTGGTAGAAAATTTACTAAAGTGTCAAGTGGAAAAAAAAAGTTTCCTCTCCTCTCAGCAGAGTTACCCCTAGGACCTTGAGAAACAGTCCAATGTGATCTCTTTGGGGATATTAGGGGCTCTTTAGTTGAAGAAGCCTATGTCACATTATATCATCTTTGTCACTTTATCTCACCTATGTCACCTGTAGCATATACATTTCTGCTGTAACACTGGGGAGCTGTTGGAACAGGAACCTCCCCCCATGCCCTACCACATACCCACATACCCACATACCCACTCACCCACAGACAAATCCACACATACATACATGCACACACACACAGACACACACAAACACACACACACAAACACACACCAGGCATTTCTCTTATTAAATTAACACCACCTTCCAGAAATACAGAAATATAGTTTTCATTGCCAAAAGGAGAGAAAAATAAAAAAGTCTAAACTGCCATAGGCAATTCTATTTGATATTATTACCTGGCCCTTTGCATAAATGCCTACTGTTATTTTATGACTTGATTTAGATTAATGCATAGTCATTGTTCTGAAGGCTTTTTTTGTTGCCTAAAGCTATTGATGATGAAAAGCACACTAAAATTTTTGGAACACTATGTATGTATTCTCTCAGATCATCTTTGGAGGGTTGTATCCAGTACTCCACCACAAATTAGAAAGAACATTAAATATCTAAGATTCATTATAGGAAGGTGGTAAGAAAAGTAAGAAGATTTTAAAGCACATTATCTGAATTTGTTTTAAGAACATAAGAGATTTTTCACTTGAAGAAGTCTTAGTGTGAGAACAATAATTATTTGAATTTTCATGTGCAAAATGATTTAGGCATTCTTTTTGACCACAATGTTAAAGCAGGACCAAAGAATGGAAGTTACAGGAACACAGAATTTGGTTCACCATAAGGAAAAGAATCTGAACAATTGCCTCTAACCAAAAGTTTAACATTATGCCTCATAAAGCATAACTAAAGAAGTTGATTGACTAGTTCTTAGCAGTTTTGTGGACATATTTCAACAGCAATGCTTCAGGAGGATGTTTCATTATATAACTATAAGTCTCTTCCAATTCTTTAATTTTATGATTCTTTGATTAATCAAGTATGAATATTATGAATATTAGTAATGATTATGGAGTAATATAGTAAGAGGGAATAAAAGGTAGACTATTGTCTGCTTTTTCTTAAAATTTTTTTCTTTTTAATAAGAAATTAAATGCAGAAAATTCTGCCATGAAATTCAATTTTGAGGGAAAGAAAGTGCCTTTATTTTCATCTTAAATGGATTCATATATTTATTATTTTTTTTTACTTTCTAGAGTCCTCCCATGTTAAGAACACCCATTCAACATTTTTTGATGATAAACATGCATAGTGGAAAGAATATTCAACTTAAAGATTACTTTGTTTTTTTAACTTGTTTTTTTCTTCCATTGTCATTATCACTGACTTAATTTTTAAAAAAAAAAATTTACTGGATATCTTGTTAAATCTTTGAGGTGAGTTAATTAGTTTAGCTGAATTTCTTTGCTTTGCTTTGTTTCCCTCTTTTTAATCCTTGTTAAAAGGGAGACTCTGATAAAGAGAAAGGATGAATATTTTAGGACATATGGGTGATGTATAAATGCCATTTAAAAAGTACACTACTGGAGAAGGACGGAGCCAAGATGGTGGCATGAAGGCAGGAATTCTCAGAAACTCATTCTCCAAAACAAAAAACAAAAAAACTATAAAAATTGTCAAATTATGACTCTAGACAAAATTTAGAGGGGCAGAACCCACAGAAAGACTGAATGATACAATTCCCGAATCCAAGAAAACTTAGAAGTTCCATGAGGAAAGGTCTGTTTCACCAGGACTGGGAGTTGGAAAACTCCACTGCTACAGTTGTACACAGTACAGCCAGGCAGATTACATAGATTCCCTAGGGGTACCTGAGTCTGTGGAAAAGGGGTAAGTTCCCAGAACTCCTGGCCCTTGGATCACCAGGAATAGCTTGAAGGGGTGATGAGAGAACCCTCCCACACCACAATGTGTGTGGAGCAAAGGCCTGCCTCAGAGTAGCCCTGTGGTGAGAACCTGCAGCAGAATCAGGGAAGTCAGCCTACACCTCCAGAGAGCAGCCCACAGCGGTAAGGGGGTCAGGGGAGACTACACAGGTCCTCTGATCTCCATGGGGAAGGACTCAGCTGCTTTCCCACCACATCCAAATCCAGGTTGCAGTTTTTGTTTCCATACTACCATAGATGAGCAAGGACTCTCCTCACAGATCCAGGGCAGAGGGGAATGCCTATGGTCATCCACATATCAAAGCACAGGCAAGAGAGTGGTGAAAGCCTCTCATAAGACCTTGGAGAAATTAAATTCCCAGTGGGGTGTCCCAACCCCCCCCCAATTGCCTTGGAAATGAGGTAAATCAGTCATAGGCTGAGAAAATGAGCAAATAAAAGAAAAATAAGAACCTGACCATAGAAAATTACTTTGGTACCATGGAAGATTCAGAAGATGACAAAATTGAAGTTTCTGTATCCAAAAGCTTCAAGAGAAATAAAAATTAGGCTCAGGCTATATAGATGAGCTCAAAAAATACTTTGAAAAGCAATTAAAGGAGGTAGAGGAAAAATTGGGAGGAGCAATTAGTTATGCAGACAAATCGTGAAAAGCAAAAAAAGCAGCTTGGTGAAAGAAATACAGAAAAATACTGAAGAAAATACTATATTAAAAATCAGTTTAGGTCATGGAAAAAGCATCACAAAAGGAAAATGAGCAGAATTGGCCAGATGGAAAAGGAGATAAAAAAAATCTCTGAAGAAAATAACTCCTTCAAATGTAGCATAGAACTAAAAGAAACCAATGACTTTGCAAGAAATCAGGAAGAAATAAAACTATTCCATTGATGTACATGTCAATCTATCAATTAGCACTTGGGCAGCTAGATGGTAGAGTGGGAAGAACACCAGCCCTTAAATCAGGAGGACCTGAGTTCAAATCTAGTCTGAGATACTTACTATCTTACCTTGGGCAAGTCACTTAACCCTGATTGCCTCAAATCCAGGACCATTTTCAGACATTCTGATTCATATCTGACCACAGATGACTCTGGAGGAGAAACTGAGGCTGATGAGTTAGTACAGCAGCTCCTCACTCAAATTTAATTCACCTCCCTGATGTTATGGATTTATTTGAGAATAAAGGACAAATACCAAAATAACCATCACTATTATCCGAGTAAGGAGAGAAAGAAGAAATGTTCTTTGCCTTGTGCTTTGAGGGCTAGGTCCTCAATGCAGAAGCTTTTCCTCCTTTGATCTTCCAGCTAGGAATGGAAATTCCTTCCACTCCCTCTATTCTCCAGGCAGCTGGGTGGTACACTGGGTAGAGTGTTGGATCTGGAATCAGGAAGAATTGGTTTGAAATTCTGCCTCATACACATATTAGCTTTGTAACCCTGGGCAAGTTACTTGACCTCTGTTTGCCTCAATTTCCTCAGGTTTAAAAATGGAAATTATAATTGCCATCACCTCTGGGAATATTTTTAGGAAGATAGGGATAAGAATAATATAGAACTATATAAATGTTTAATATTATTGTTGTTATCCCTAGAGTAGTAGTAGCACCAAGCATATAGTTATAGGACTGGGAGTTTTGGTGAGCTTAAATCATTGGCGATTTTCTTCTGCTTACTTCAGCAAGTAGAGGAGAATGACTGCTATATGGGTCAAAAATTCTTTTGCTTCTAATCCAGGTATCAGTCAAGCAAAGGAAGGAAAAATTTTATTAAATCTCATATCTTCTTAAAGAAGAAAGTCACAGTCACAGTACTTTGCAGTTTATCTACTAGTGAAAGCATAAGTCTTTGATACAAGCTCACCAAAACAAGCTTGCAGTCCTATTGCTGTATTATTATCTTTTTCCCTAAAAATATCCCCTGGAGGTGGCCACTATTATTATTCCCATTTTTATATGCCCAAAGGATTATAAAATTCTGGATATCATTTAATATATTAATACTGCTACTACTAGGTCTATATCTTAATGACATCAAAGAAAAAGGAAAAGTTGACCTATCTGTACAAAAATATTTACAGCATCTCTTGTTGTAGTGGCAAAGAATTAGAAATTGAGAGAATGCCCATCAATTGGAAATGGCTGAACATATAGAGATATATGATTGAGGAAGAATACTACTGAGCTATATGAAATGACAAGAAGGATGCTTCAGAAAACACTGGAAAGGCTTAAATGAATTGATGTGAAGTGAAGTGAGCAGGACTGGGAAAACATTGTAGACAGTAACAGCAACATTGCATGATAATGAACTGTAAATGATAATTATTCTCAGCAATATGATGCTCTAAGACAGGGTGGGGAATCGTTTGTCTACTAAGGCTCATATGAATATTCATAACACCATTCACAGGTCCTACAAAATTATCAACTTAAAAGTTATCCGGCTATATTTAACCAAACATTTAATTAATTCATCCTTTAAAAACTCTGAGATTTACTAAAATTTGAATCCTGCCTGAGGTTGCTGTGGTAGTACCAGACCAAATGATTTAGAGGATCTTATATAACCCCTTAGTTGGATGTCACCACCCCTGATTGTAAGACAATTCCAAAAGATATGATGAAAAAATGCTATCTCCAGTGAAAGAACTGATGGTGTCTGAAAGCAGAATGAAGCATACTTTTTTTTTAGATTTTTGGCAAGGCAAATGGGGTTAAGTGGCTTGCTCAAGGCCATGCAGATAGGTAATTATTAAGTGTCTGAGACCGGATTTGAACCCAGGTACTCCTGACTCCAGAGCTGGTGCTTTATCCACTGAGCTACCTAGCTGCCCCATGAAGCATACTTTTAAATTTATTTTTCTTGAGATTTTTTGGTCTGTATTTTTTTTTTTTGCAACATGGCTAATATGGAAATTTTTTGTGCATGATTGCACATGGATAATCTATATTAAGCTGTCTGCCTTCTCAAGAATGGGTAAGGGAAGACAGGAGAGAGAGAATTTTTAAACTCAAAATTTTACAAAAAAAAGAATGTTAAAATATGTTTTACATCTAATTGAGGAAAAAAAAGATCATGCTGCAATCTGATGGCAGAGACGGAACTGAGCCTTGTGATGTATGATTCCTTAATCTTTTTCCATTAAGTTGCACTTAGGACCTGTATTGTGATCCTTTGGCAAGGAAGGATCATCATTGGCTTTTTAAAACAAGTATTTAATGTATAGGAATTGCTTAATCCATATTGAATACAACAACCATAAGAAATTAGTTCTTTAGATTAATTTTGTGTGCCAAATACTTTACTAATGCAAGTACATTTCCGGTTATTTAAATTTTCTTTTAGTGATGATTCTATAAAATGTTGTCATCCTTTTCTCCCTTTCCCCTATCACCCCTCTTTGTATTTTGAATACTCAACTAACTTTCTGGGCATTTGTCCCAGTTTGTGTGTGTGTGTTTGTTTATAATTATGTACAACATCCTAGAATCTGTGATTTTTTTTTTGAGTGCTTTATAAATGGTTGTTGATAATTTTCTCAGTGAAACTATTTGCACCTAGAACTCACTAGAACTCAGTGATGACTCTGCCAGAGAACAGGTAGAAGAGAGGTGTCTAATTATTCAGCTTTGCATTTCTAACTTTCTTCAGAAGACCATGTGTGAGTTTAGAACCTGGAGACAAAGTGAATGGAGAGTACCTACTCTTCACAGACAGATATGAGGGAATCAGCTGAACTCAGAAATAATTATAAAATATTCAAAGAGGTATTATACTTCTAGAGAAGGAGTAACAAGCACCTGCATAACAATTTTTAACAAAATTCCTCATAAACATCAATTGTCCTTCCTCCATGCTAGACAATGACATGAACAATCCAGGAGACTACTAGAGGCCTGGATAAAGGAGCTAGGAAAGGGAGTTAGACATTACAATTCAACAAGAATATTTTTCTTACTGTTATTTTTTGAGGCAAAATTAAGTTTATATAGCATATCAGACATCATCAAAACATACAAAAAATAAATGTATAACTTCTCCCAAGAGATATATGAATGTTATTCACAAATTCATGTTATCCATATGTGTATATAGTCTTGTCTGACTATTCTCTGAACTGGGTTTTAGCCTTGGCTATCAAATAGGGATATTGTTGCTTATTGCTTGTTTTATATCCATATTCTTTTCATTTATGTTATCGATAAGCAGTAAGTATGAATTTTGACATAAGCTAGAAACAACTGGTGCCTTTAGCTTCAATAGCAGGTAATAGATAAGATTTAACTTTGGTAACTTGCATAATTTTCATTTAAAAATTCCAGTGCATTTTGTGGTATTAAAAATACAAAGAAAGTAATATTTTCATGACTCCCCAATATGTGACTTAGAAGCTGTTGAAGTCTTAGGCATTGTGATTATTTGTCCATTCTCAAAAAGAAACAAAATGACATCACAATGTCAAAGTCAAGTTATTGTGTGTTCCACTGTGACTGATCAGACCAATACAAACTAGGAAGACTCTATCCCATGCCAGGCACAAATAGTCAATGTAATTGTTTGGAGTGGAGATGCCTCTAAATTTGTGCATGTCAGATTTCTCTTGAACTACTCCAATTCTTCTGTACTCCTAGAGCAGAGCACTTTCTTTGATATGGGCACACTATGCTGGATGGTGCCAATATCTCTCAGCTCTCACAATTGATTCCAGTGTTCTTCTGAGAGATCTTGAAAGTGTCCTCAAATCCCTTTTTCTGCCCTCTGTGTGAGTGCTTGCCTTGTGTGAATGTGATGTAAAATAGTCTTTTGGGCAAATGTACATTTGACTTTCAAACTATATGGTCAGTCAGTTGAAGTTACACTCTTTGAAGTAGAGTCTGAATGCTTGACAGTTCAGCTGAGAAAGGACTTCAGAGTCAAATACCCTATCTTTCCAGGTGACCTTCAGAATCTTCCTAAGATAATTCAAATGGAAGAGATTCTGGCATGGCACTGGTAGACTGTCCAGGTTTCACAGACATATAAAATTGATGTCAGGGTAATGGCTCTATAGACTCTCAGTTTGGTAGGTACCCAAATACCTCTATCCGCATACACTCTCCCCAACACTGAATTGTTCTGGCATTGTGTGCATTAAGCCTATCATCTATATGTTCAGCTCTAAAAATTATACTTCAAAGGTAAGTGAACTTATTCACAGAATTCAAAATTTCTTCATGTATGAAAGATGTGGTACTGGCTGGTGGAGAATGTCTGTTTTATTGGTGTTAATTTCCAGACTAAAATTAGCATAAGCAGCAGAGAACTGATCCATGCTCTGTGGCATCTCAATTTCAGTGGCTGAGAGCACAGAAAACTGCAAACAAAAGGTGTGTACCAATTGTCCTTCCAGTTTAATCTTGATTTATATCCTTTCCAAGTTAATTTACCATCAGTTTAACTGAACTCATTGCCATTTTCATACTTGTTGAAGACATTAAAAAACACCATTGATAAAGTAATAGACCAAGAAATACTCTATCAGATCTATGAAAAGGGGATACATTTATGACCAAACAAAAATTAGAGCACATCATAAACTGCAAAATGAATGATTGACTATATTAAATTAAGACTTTTTGGACTAATAAAATCAGTGCTACCAAAATTAGAAGGAAAGCAGAAAGATGGGAAACAATCTTCACAACTAGGAGCTCTGATAAAGATCTCATTTCTAGTATAGATAGATAGATAGATAGATAGATAGATAGATAGATAGATAGATAGATAGATAAATTGCATCAAATTTATCATGGCACAAGTCATTTCCCAATTGATAAATGGTCAAAGGACATGAACAGACAGTTTTCAGAGGAAATTAACATTGTATATAATCATATTAAAAATTCTGTGAATCATTATTGATTAGAGAAATGTAAATTAAAACAACAATGAAATATCATCTCATACCTATGAGATTAGCCAAGAGGAGAAAAAGGGAAAATGATCAATATTGGAGAGGTTGTGGGAGGATTGGGACATTAATGTATTGTTGGTGCAGTTGTGAATGGCCTCCAACCTTTCTGGAGAGTAATATGGTGCTAGGCCCAAAGAGCAATAAAATTGTTCATATCCTTTTCCCCACCAATTCCAATTCTAGGTCTATATCCAGAAGAAATTATAAAAAGGAAAAAATCCTACATGCTCCCAAACATTCATAGTAACCCCTTTTGTAGTAGAAAAGAATTGTAAATTGAGCAGATGCCCATCAAGTGGGGAGTGGGTAACAAGTTGTATATGAATACTATGACATTCTATTGTTCTATAAGAAACCACAAATGGAGAGATTTTAGAGAAGCATGGCATGACTTACGAGATCTAATACTAAGTGAAGGGAGTAGAACCAAGAGAACAATGTATGCATCAGCAACAACATTGTGAGATGAACAACCTTGATGGAAGCACCTCCTCTTAGCAGTTTAGAGAACTAGGACAATTGAAGTAAACCGACTATGTTATCCCCATTCAGAGGGGCTAAAACACCAACCCCCTCACACACACACAATCCTTAAGAATCTGATGAAAACTTTATAAAAAATATTTCTTATGTATCTCTTCCCCCCTTAATCATAATTCATCATACCAAATATAACAAATCTGAAAATATGTTCATCAAAATATGTATGTACAATGCTAACCTGACAGTTCACCACTGAGGGAAGGGAGGTGGGAAGGGAGGGTAGAAGGAAATTTTGTAACTTAAAAATATGTATGTACATATAGATGAAAATAAATAAATTTAAAAAGTTATTAGCATTGGACAGCTAGGTGGCGCAGTGGATAGAGCACTTGCCCTAGAGTCAAGAGTGCCTGAGTTCAAATGCAGCCTCAGACACTTAATAATTGCCTAGCTGTGTGGCCTTGGGAAAGCCACTTAACCCTATTGCCTTGCAAAAAAAAAAAAATTATTGGCATACAATTTGGCAAAGTAACTCCAAATTATCTCTCTAATTTCCTCCTCGTCAGTAGTTCACACTTTTCAGTTTCAATCCTGGTAATTTGGTTATCTTTCTTTTTTTTTAATTAGATTAACCAAATTAGATTAACCAAAGATTTTTAGTTTTATTTTTGAGATCAATAATTTTCTTCCTTTCAATTTTATTAATCTGTCTTGATTTTCAGAATTTTTACTTTGGTATTTAATTAAGGATAATTTGTTCTTTTTCTAGTTTTTTTTAGTTGCATGCCCAATTTACTGATCTGCTCTTTCTCTATTTTATTCATAGAAGCATTTAGAGAAATAAAGTTTCCTCTCAAAGCTGCCTTGGCTGCATCCCATAAATTTTGGTCTAATATCTCTTTATTATCAATTTTCTTGAATATAATTGATTATTTCTATGATTTCCTATTTGATCCACTCATTATTTAAAACAGTCATTCTGTTTCTAATTAGTTTTTGATTTGTTTTCCTGTAACTCTTTATTAAATGTAGTTTCATTGCATCATGGTCTGAAAAGTATGCATTTCATTTCAGCAGAGTCCTCTTTCCAGAACAAACACAATAACAACCCACCTCCTCTCAGGCTTAGGCATGGTCAGCATAGTTCCCTCAGCTGAATAGGGAGATTAAATACCTTGCCCCAGGGCACAGCCCACATTGTTCTTGGATAAAAGTATTCATCAGTGCCACCCACCCCTCTCCAGGCCTAGGGAGAGGGGCTCAAATCAAGGTCACAGACACTCTAGAGAAAGAAACCAGCACTCCCTACTGGCCGGCCCATTTGAGCAGTAGCCATTGTGCAATAGCTTCTAGGGATCTGAACACCAAACCTTTGTAAACCAGCCCTTCCCCAACACAAGATCTTAGGAAAATGAAGAAAAACAAGCAGAAAGGAGTATCCATAGAAAACTACCTAGAAGTTAAAGATGCTAACTTAAAGAGATCTAGAAATTATGAAGAGAATATAATTTGGTCTCCAGTACAGAAAGATTTCCTTGAAGAAATCAGGAAGGAGTTTAAAAATCAGTTGGAAAATTTGGGAAAAGAAACCCAAGAGAAGATAAACTGCTTGTAACAAGAAAACAAGTCCTTGGAAAATAAAACTGGACAAATGCAAAAAGAAAATAATGCTCTAAAAACTTATTGGACAAATGGAAAACTCCTTCAAAAATAGAATTTACCAATTGGAAAAGAACTTGCAAAAGGTAAATGAAGAAAATTTTTCTCTAAAAAAAAAGAAAAGTCTTTAGAAACTAATGACATCATGAGACAACAAGAATCTATTAAACAAAACAAAACAATAAGGAAAACAAAAGGAAACGTAAAATACCTCATCGACAAAACCACTGACCTCAAGAATAGATCTAGAGGAGACAACTTAAGAATCATTGGGCTCCCAGGGCAGAGGGAAGTATGGGGGCCATCTACATATCAAATCACAGGCAAGAGAGCATAAGACCTTGGAGGAATAAAGGTTGCAGTGCAGTGCCCCCCCCCCCCAAAAAAACCCCCAAACTTTGGAAGTTCTGTAAATTAGTCTTGTGCTGAGGAAATGTAAAATGGGTTCAGAATAATATTATAAGCAAATAAAGGACAATATTATAAGCAAACTAGGAGATTAAGGAATAGTTGACTTGTCAGATCTATGGAAAAGGAAGCAGTTTCTGACCAAGGAAGAGATAGAGACCATCATTAAAAACAAATTAGATAATTTTGATTACATTAAATTAAAAAGATTTTGTACAGACAAAACCACTCTAATCAAGATCAAAAGAAATGTAGTAAATTGGGAAACAGTTCTTACAACTAATATTTCTGACTAAGCACTCATTTCTAAAATATGTAGAGAACTGAGTCAATTTTATAAAAAAAAAATCCCCAATTGACAATTGGTCAAAGGATATGCAGAGACAATTTACAGATGAGGAAATCAAAGTGATTCATAGTCATATGAAAAATTGCTCTAAATCACTAATTATTGGAGAAATGCAAATTACAGCATGTCTGAGGTACCACCTCATACCTCTCATACTGGTCAATATGACTAGAAAGGACAATGATCAATTTTGGAAGGGATGTGGTAAATCTGGGACACTAACACATTGTTGGTGAACCTGTGAACTCATCCAAACTTTCTGGAGAGTGATTTGGAATTAGGCCCAAAATACAATAAAAATTTGCATACCCTTTTATCCAGCAATACCACTATTGGGTCTATACCCTGAAGAGATGATGCAAAATGGTAAAAACATCACTTATGCAAAAATATTCACAGCAGCTTTGTTTGTGGCAAAGAATTGAAAATTGAGTGAATGTCCATCAATTGAGGAATGGCTGAACAAATTGTGGTATATGTGCATTATTGTACACTATTTTTCTATTAGAAATCAGGAGAAATGGGAATTCAAAGAAGCTTAGATGGATTTGCATGAACTGATGCTGAGTAAGATAAGTAGAACCAGAACATTGTATGCCATAACTGCAACATGGGGTTGATGATCAATCTTAACAGACTTGCTCATTTCATCAGTGCAGCAATCAGGGACAATTTTAGCATATCTGCACTGGAGAATATCAACTGTATCCAGAGGAAGAATTGTGGAGTTTGAACAAGGACCAAAGACTATTACCTTTAATTTTTTAAAAATTTAATCTTATTATCTCTTATTTTTTGTTTTTGTTCTTAAAGACATGATTTCTCTTTCAAAACATTCAACTTAGATCGATATCTAGCATGGAAACAATGTAAAGTCTAACAGACTGCTTTCTGTGAGGGTGGGGGGAGGGAAGCAAGATCAGAGGAAAAATTGTAAAATTCAAAAATAAATAAATTTTTTTAAAAAGATTACTAATTCTGTATTTCCTTCCATGCCATCTTTCCCCCATTTATATTTTTCCTCTTTCTTTTCCTCTTAAACAAAAGTTTTAGTCCCTTTCCCCTTTAACTTTTCTTTTAAAATTTGACTTTCATTTTGTGTTCACTTATACCTTTGCCTTCCCTTTTCTCAGTCCCTTCTTCCATTATCTTTCCCTTCCCCTGCCTCCTCCTTTCCTGTAGAGTAGAATAGATTTTAAACCCAAGCAGGAATATATCTTATTCCTTCCCTGGGTCAAATCTATTGAATAGGATTTACTCATTATTCACACCCTCCCTTCTTTACCTCTAAAATTATAAATCTATGTGCCTCTTCACCTGCTGCTATTTATCTCTCAAGTCCTATTAATTAAGTTACATCAATCATTGATTGATGATGATGATAATTGATTAATTGATAGTTTTTTTAACATCAAAGTGTTATCAGAATATCATCACAGATTGGCAGGTTGGTTCCTTTATTGTTGGATAAGTAGCATTGCCTCAACTTCACTAAAGACCCTTCCCTCTTATGTCTTATTAGAAGTGCACTTTCAAGAGTCTTGAATTACATCAAATTATAATCAATTTTTACCTTACTGCCTTTTTAAGTATCCTCCAAGGACACACAAGCTCATGAACCAAAGCATCAGACTAAGCCAAATCATTTCATGAACTATTTGTACCCCTCCACTCAAGCATATTTTCTCCCACACTTCTCCCCTCCCCATCCAGGGTACTGAACTCCTTGTTAAGTAAAGTATGATCTTGATTAACATTTGTTTTGTTTTGTCCTTCCCCTTATCATTTACCTTTTTATGAATCTCTTGAGTTATGTATTTGGTGATTGAATTCTCTGTTCTGTTTTGTCAGGAAATTTTGGAAGCCCTCTATTTCATTGAACATCCTTCTTTTCTTTTAATAGTATATGCTGAATTTCACAAAGTAGTAAATTCTTGGTTGTCATCCCAGGTCCTTTGTCCTCCAATATTTGGTATTCCAGGTCCTCTGGTCCTTCATTGTTTAGGTTGATAGGTCCTGTGTGAGTCAATTGTGTTTCCTTTGTATTTAAATTGTTTCTTTTCTTGCTGCCTGCAGAATTTTCTCCTTTGAGAATTCTGAAATTTGGCTATAACCTGGAGTTTTCATCCTGGGGGTCTTTTTCTGGAAGGCTTCTGTGTATTCTTTGGTGGCTATATTGTCTTATTGTTCTAGCAGATTTGAACAGGTATCCCCTGATATTTTCCTGCCTGACGTTTTCCAGTTCTTTTTATTTTTATCTAGGCTCTCTAGTAGTCCTATGATTCATAAATTATCTCTCCTACATCCATTCTCCAAGGTTGTTTGTTTATCCTAAAAAGTATTTTACATTTTCTTCAATTTTTTCAGTCTTTTTATTTTGTTTGATGGAATCTTATAGCTTCATTGGTTCCTATTTGTTCAATTCTAATTTTTAAGATCTTATTTTCTTTACTTAACTTTTGTGTTTCCTCTTCCAGTTGTCAATGTGTAGAATGTTCTATTGGTTCTGCTCCTTTCTCTCAGCATCAGCTTCTGTTATTCATTCCAAGCATCTCTGGAATCTGATCATTTATAGTTTTTTTATAGAATAATAGTATTTTATAACATTCATATACCATAACTTGTTTAGCCATTCCCCAATTTATGGGCAATCCCTCACTCTCCAATTCTTTACTGCTATAAAAAGGGGCTATCAATATTTTGGAACATATGTGGAACTTTTGTTAATTTTTTATGACTTTTTTCTTGATATAGGCCTAGAATTGGAATTCTTGGGTCAAAGGTTATGCGCAGTTTTGTTGCTTTTTGGGTATAGTTCCATATTGCTCTCCAGAACAGTTTACAACTCCACCAGCAACGCATCGATGTCACAGTCCTTCCACAACCTCTCCAACATTGATCATTTTCCTTTTCTCTTGTCTAGGCCATTCTGTGGGGTGATGCCTCCAAACTGTTTTAATTTGCATTTGTCTAATCAATAATGATTTGGAACATTTTTCCATATGATTATATGTATCTTTAATTTCTTCATTTGAAAACTGTCTATTCATATCCTTTGACCATTTATCAATTGTGGAAACATATGATTATATGTATCTTTAATTTCTTCATTTGAAAACTGTCTATTCATATCCTTTGACCATTTATCAATTGTGGAATGACTTGCATCCTATAAATTTGATGCAATTTTATATATATATATATATACTTTATCAGAATTCTTTGTTGTGAAGATTCTTTCTGATCTTCCTGCTTTCCTTCTAATTTTGGCAGCACTGATTTTATTAGTACAAAACTTCTTAATTTAATATAATCAAAATCATTCATTATAATGTACTCTATTTCTTGTTTGATTATTAATTTGTCAGGAGCCACTTTTAAAATACATTTGTTTTGGCTTTTTTTTTTTAACAAAAGGTCAAGGGATGAATTCCTATTCCACAAAGCCAAAGAACACATGCCTCAGCTCCCCAAATCACCTCTCTTATAATAATATAATTTATGGATTGGGGAATAGAGAGAATTGTTTGTAATGAAGAGACTGGCATAGTTCATAGTTGTTTTAAGCTTGGAAATTTTATCAAGCATGACTAAAAACTTAAAACAAAATATCCAGTGGGTTTTTGACAGTCTTAATCTGTACACTGTACTCTTCAGAGTGAATTAATTTGTTTAGTAAATAGAAAGGACAATGTATAGGCTCTAAATTCTAATTGTGACTCCTTAACTAAATGGTTTTCAGTTCAGGTACCATTTTCAGGACACTTCTTTTGATTCCCACGCCTATAAGGGTCTACTGCTAAATTTGTCTATATTTACTTTACACATACCTATACATTTAGATATTGTCCCCTACAAAAGAATGTAAACTACATGATGGCTGGGACTAGTTTGATTTTTTTCCTTTGTTTTCTTAGTGAATAGCACAATAATTAACTGTGTCTTGAAACTTTGCATTTATGAACCCCTTAAAAAAGATAGCAATGAGAAAAGTAATGGAGCAATGACAATGAATTAGGAGTTAGAAGTTATGATTTTGCTACTTGCTACCTTAGACATGCTGGTCCCCCTTTCTGGGCCTCTTTTAATTGCAAAATATAGATTTAAGATCCTAGGATACTTATGATTTCTTCCAGATTCCCTATATGTAGATTGTCTTTCACTGAAGGTCTTGAGAAAGAAGATAGTCTTGTCTTGCATTTTTTTTATAAAATTGTGTGTTTATAGTCTTAAAAATTATATAACAAGATATCATTTAGATATAATCATATTATTATTATTATGTATATATGTTTTTATGTGCATATATGAGAACATGCATACACAGATAAATGGACTTATACATATATGTACATATGTGTGTATATTATAGGAACAAATGAGATTTAATACCCATATACATGCATAAATCTTATACATATAATTTAAATTATATATTATATAATCTATTATATATAGTATTTTTTATTATATATAATTTAAGTTGGGCATATATACAAATATTTATGAGTATATTTATTATATATACATACATATATTTATGTATATGTAGGCTTAGATTGTCTAGAATTGTTATTTCATTGGTATACGGAACTTCCTGTAGTGAATAACTTTTTCTACCAAGGTGAATCAATAACAGTACTTTAATCACAAAATTTTGGAGTTGAAAAGTCCATTAAAGATCTTCTAATCCATCATTCTCACATTACAAAGCAGCAAACCAACACCAAAGAACCCAAATCAAATGAATATTAAAGCTGAAGCACTTAGTCTGGTTTTCTTTTTACTGTAAGCAATTAAAAAAAAAATCTCATTTTTTCCTAGGATTCCAAAAATTTGTTATGTGTGTGAAATGGTAATATTGCCCTTGGTAATGTTTTACAGATTGCTAGTAAAGAAAACAAGAGGGAATAATCTAATTTTTTTAGATAAATGTTTTATTTGTTTTCCAATTACATACAATAGTAGTTCCTACCTATCATTTTTTGTAAGATTTTGGATTTTACAATTTTCCCCCACCCTCCCTTTGCTCCCCCTCCCCCACAGAAGGCAATCTGATAATATTTATATTGTTTCCATGCTATGCAAGGAATAATCTACATTAAACCATGTGGCACAGTGTATAGAATGGATAGAACCTGAAGGCAGGAAGACTCATCTTCTTAAATTCAAATTCAATATCAAGACACTTATTAGCTGTGTGACCCTGACAAGTCAATTAATATTATTTGCCTTGGTTTTCTCATCTGTAAAATAAATACACTCTAGTTCAATTTGTGGAAATGACAAACCATTCCTATAATTTTAGCCGAGAAAACCCCATTCAGGTCAAGAAGAGTTGAAATAACAAAAACAACAACCAAAAAAATTATTTACTATTTGAATGAGACAACTTACCAAAATCTAAACTAACCTGAAACATTCATGCAAGGTGACATGATTTCTGATTTCCAGATAGTCTATTCCTAATTTAAAAATCATATGATATCCAAAAGCATCAGGGAAAGACATAGGGCCCAAAGATGTGCATGTACATATACATATAAAAACACATAATACACATTCAAGAACAAAAGTATCTGGGTTCCTTCTTTTTTTTTTAAGTTTTTTGCAAGACAATGGGGTTAATTGGCTTGCCCAAGGCCACACAGCTAAGTAATTAAGTGTCTGAGGCCAAATTTGAACTCAGGTAGTCCTGATTCCAGGGCTGGTGCTCTATCCATTGAGCCACCTACCTGCCCCTGGCTTTCTTCTTCATGTGCTTTTCGTTCTACTATCTTGTAGTCTTATTTGATTCATTTTAAAGTTGAATTTAAGGTGGAACATCAAATACTGGCAGATGAAGGTATCATGGTTTACTTTCTGGGATGAAAACCAATGTCACCTAATTTCAAGGAACAGAGTATGAAGTAGCATTTCTATTTACAGCCTGACACAGAAAAGCTAGGGAAATAGCCTTCAGCCCTGTCCTCCAGAGGACTCCAGTGGGGGAAATAAGTAAATCGATAAGATAATTTATCTATTATTTGTTAGTTTCATGCTTCCTCCTTAAGTATCTATAGCTGTCGGAATTTTTACAAAAACTGTAACATAATAGATCATCTACCAGTCCTACACTGATCAATGGTGTCAAACTCAAAAAATAAAGGGAGGCTATAGCATATTACATAAGAATCTCTGGGGCTGGATATTGAATTAAAAGTCACATTTTCATATCAATATTCAATAGTCAACAAATATTTATTAAATGCTTACTATGTTGCAGGCACTATGGTAAATGCTAATTAATCTTTTTTCATTTTCCTATTTTTATTTATTTTGCTATTTCCCAAATACATTTTAATCTGAATCAGGTCATAAACAGGTATTTTGTAGACCACATGTTTCCTATGGTACTTATGAGAATGAATTTTGAACTTTATATTAATTATATGAGACAAAATTTTTGTCAGTGAATTCAGATACAGTCAAATAGGAAAGCAACTAACTAGGTGGTGCAACATCTAAAGTGCTATTCTGGGAATCAATAAAACTTTCTTTCAAATCTCTCCTTCCTTTTTCCTTCCTTTTTTCCTTCCTTTTCTTCCTTTTTCTTTTCCTTCCTTCCTTCCTTCCTTCCTGCCTTCCTGCCTTCCTTCCTTCCTTCCTTCCTTCCTTCCTGCCTTCCTGCCTTCCTGCCTTCCTGCCTTCCTCCTTCCTGCCTTCCTGCCTTCCTCCCTCCCTCCCTCCCCTTTTTTCTTTACTTCCTTCATTTTTCTTATGCAATTTGAAAAATTACAACTTGATCCTCATGATTGTTTTCTGACCTAGAGTGCAAAGATAAGACTGAAATACATTTAAGAAGAAGCCAAGGTTCAAGGTTCTCTTGAACATTTTGATACATTCAGAAGTTTGAAACAGAGGTATTTGAGTAGTGTGCTAGAGATGAAATAGATTTGGGAGGTAGAGAGGGAATAGAAACCATCTCAAGAGTCAGCATGATATAGTGGACATGGCACTGAACTTGGAATCATGAAGACCTAAGTTAAAATCTTTCCTAAGATACTTACTAGCTGTGTGACCCTGGACAAGTAAGTTAACCTCTCTGTGCCTCAGTTTCCTTGTGTATAAAATGAGAGAATTGGATTTAATGACCTCAGTGCTTCTAAATCTATATCCAAAGTTCTAAATCTATGATGTCATCATGCTTCCTTGATATCAGATCTATCACTTTGGTCCCTGTCCCCATTCCCATCACCCAATGGAAGGAACAGGAGTTCCTATAACCCTTTAATCATCCAATTGTAGCTAGGTTATTGTTCATATGTAAGGGTGGATCATACATAGCTCAAGGAGAAAGAGAGTGGGTGCCAATGAAATGACACACATAATCTATAATCATGAGGGATTTTTAAGGTTCCTGCAGAGATAGTAATGTATTGTTTTTCCTATAGTGGTAATACAGCATTTTAATTCTCATTTTCTAATTAATCAATATCAGAAGACCAAATAACTACTACTGTCACACAGATATTAAACAGGAAGATGGATGAGGAAGCTTTTTTCTCCCCTTATTAATTTCCTACTGTTACTTGTAGTAAGAAATAAAACAAATGCAAACTAAACCCAAGGGGCTCTGTGCTGTAATAGATTGAACTTGAAGTAAGAGTTAGAAAGAATCAAGTTCAAACCCCTCTTCAGACACTTGTGTGATACTGGAAAAATCATCTAACTTCTTTTTGCCTCCATTTCCTTATCTGTAAAATGAGAGTTTTGAATTTGAGGGTCCCATACAGTTATAAATTTATGTCCTTTGATCCTTTATTTTTAGGTCCTACAATTTAGGGACAGGAAAGTAAAAGAGTGAATTAATTCTGCTATGCATATTCAGACAGCTAAGAGAAAAATCTGGTCAGAAGCAACAGCAGATGTAGGAGAAAGGGCAGCAGGCAAGACAATTCCACAGACTTAGAGAAGAAAGGTAGTGAGGCAGATCCAAGAGGGCAGAGTAAAGGCAGGGACCTTCCAGAGCTCTGCCCCAAACCCCTCCAAATACCTTAAAATAATGACTATGAGCAAATTCTAAAATGACAGAACCCACAAAAAACAGTGAAATAATCTTTCAGTCCTAGCACCTTGGAAGGTTGTTAGGAAAAGTCTATTGTAGGAGTCTTTTAAAAAGTTGAGTTTAAAAAATTCACATTGAGGGTTGAGGGAGATTGACACATGCAAGTAACTGAGTTAGTGAAATTTCTCAGCTTCACTCATTAAACCATTCAACCAATATTCCCCCTGAGGTTTCTATTCAACCCATCTCTTCCATAAGTGGCTTTTCTATAGTCTTGAATCATTCTCGGGTTTAGTTTTCAGACTCTACAACTTGAAAGGACTAGTTACTAGTATAGATTATTGGCTTTCCCTCTACAGCCTACCTCTCTTGTCCATCTGATAGTCAACAATCTTTCACAAAATTAAAGAAGTCTAGACCCTGCCTGGTCAGAATAATGCCCAAGTTTGGCCTGCTCCACTCTAAGTCATAGGATGCCCCACCAGTGGCTTGGAGCTAAGATATTTCAAGTATACTCAGGTGAAACAGGCTTTTGTGGGATATTCTGGGTACCAGAGTCAAAAATCAGCAATGAACAATTCTCCTAGGTCAGGCATTGTAGAAAGTTTTGGAAAGTTTTGGAAGAAGGGAGATACTTCAGACCATAGACATGAGATCTGTTAAAGGGACCCTCCAAATCTGAGCCCTATGGGATAAAACCTCATTATACTATAATGGATGCAACTCTACTAGAAACTTGTCTATTATTTAGATGTTTCATTGGGACCTTGGATTATGAATTCCTTACAACTAGCTTACAAATTAATTCCTTGAAATACTATTTTCAGTAATTAAATACTCTTTTTACTATCTTAATTATTTGTTTGCTTCTTGCAGATTAGTAATCAAAACAATGAAGGCCTCCAGACATGTTGGAATTTTCAGGCATTGTAGGTTGAAAAGTTGTTTTCTTTTATAGACAGAAGAGGTAACAAAAAGAAGCAAGGAATATGATGATAATTCTTTGAGAAAATAGAATTTCTAGTTGTGCAATGTGTTATCCTTATCCTGATTTCCTTCAAGACTCCACTCAAATCCTACTTTCTGTTAGAGCTTTTCTCCCTTTTCACTTCAATTTGGAATTTGCTGCCATGTTTATCACCCTGGGATTTTTCTCAATGTCTAGACCTTCTACTCTGGACTAACCCTTTTACCATGCCCCTTCTCCCTTGGTGAGTTTCTTCCATGACATCCATTTTGGGAATGGGTACAAGCCACCCCCTCTAAGCTTCTTTCTTCTAGTTATGTCTTTGACTCTCCTGGCTCTACCAGATTGGGGGGGGTCTTTTCTCTTTGCCCAACATTCTCTTCAGATTCTCTTTATGGACTGTCATCCATTATGCAAACAAGTATTTATTTTCTTTTTTTCTCTATTTGTATCGCCTGTCCTCTTGATTCCAAAGTCAGTTCTGTATCCACTGTACCACCTAGCTGTCCAGTGAGAAAAATGTAAAAAGAAAATGGAAATAGAAATGGCATGATTTGGTCCATTATTGAAATGTAAGGTAAGGATAGTGGGGAGTTAAAAATAACATCGAAGTTGCATCCCTGGGAGACTACAAGGACAGTGGTATCCTGGAGAGAGAAAGCAAGTTCAGAAGAAGAGTGGATTGGGAGGAGCAGAAGATAATGAGTTCTGTTTTGGACATGTTGCATTTAATTTATTTACAGGACTTATGACTAGAAATGTTCAAGAGATAGTTGGTGTGGTTAGGGATTGGATAGGATTAGGGTTGTATATGCAGACCTGGAATAATTTGCATATGCATAATAATTATCTGTGAAACTTCATGAAATCAACTACTACAGAGGAAAACAAGGAAAAATAGAATAGAACAGAGCAAACAAGATACAAGATAAAATCCTCTTAAAGAGTACTAATCAGAGAAACAAATAGAAATAAATTAATAAAAGTTCTCATGGTCAATAGAAGTTAGAAAGTTCTATATCTGATACACACATGTATATGTAAATATCTCAGTTATTTAAACATATGTCATTTAACTTCTCAGTGCTTCTAGGCAACTCTCAAGACTATAAGTAACAGAAAAATTCCTGCACTATTTGAAAAGAAGTTTCCATACTTGGAGTACCCTACACGTATGAAATCTCAGGTCTCAAAACACTCTCTCCACTTTTTCTCCTCATAAAATGCACACACCCTTTTTGGCTAAACCATCTGCATGAGTTGGCTTTTGCATTAGAAAGTTTCTCTCTGAAATCTCTTCTATGCTTAATTATTATTGCAAGTTCTAGCCATAAAAGGAGCTATCTCTCCAGTCCTGGTCATTTTGCCCATCAGAAGACACTCTTGTTGACTGATGCATTCTCCTTACTTAGTCCTGGGATTTAGCATGCTTCTACTAACATTCCTGCCTTAATACACTTGGAATTTTTTCTAATTCCATGACAGCTATGACTTAGCACAAGACTGGGATTTGGGGGTGTGGCTGGGAAGGAGAGACAAAAATCACCATTAAGATGAAACAACTGTGAGGCATGGAAGCATCTCACTTTAAATTCAAACCCATGAAAGCTCCTATAAAATATTTATACTTTAATGTCCCCAAAGTAGTTTAATCTGACCTACAGAATCCATGCTCCAGTAATATAATATGTCCCACAGTCAGACATTATGCTGAAGTAAGCAGGCAATGCTCAGACACTGAGGCCAGGAAAGTACTGACCTGCAAGCCACAGTACAAAACATCTGCCTTAATTGTTGGTTCTTCATTCCCTCCAGAAAAATCTAGGGCTTCTCTCTTGGGCACTGTTAAGTTTGTTCATCTATAGATGATATAACAAAGAGACATGATTAGCAATAGCGTTTTCTGTTATCAAAATATCAATCATTTGCCATCAATTGAAAGTAGCATGGGTACAATGAAAAGAAAGCTAGATTGGGAGTGAGGGGAATTAGGTTTGGAGAACACCTTAACCTGTGTAATATCGCATGAGGCCCTTAACCTCTCAATGCTTCAGGCTCTTTGTCTAAAAAGCAAAAAGGGATTAAATTAGACCCTGGAAATCTCTTTCAGCTCTATAGCTATGAGCCTATGGACACTAAATCTATAATCCTGTGATCCAATTTTCAAGGCCTACTGAAAACAACAGCTTCAATATGTATTCTGTGTAGCAATAGCAACCCCCATACAGAATGATTGCCAATTTTTGATAACAAGGTCAGATAATGTCACTTGAAAGAGTTAATGTGAATCATCATAAAATGGAATTAGCTAGCCTCAAAAGTAACCTACCCTAAAAGGAGGGTTGTAAATGTGTTATTGTTGAGACTAAGATTTCTTCAAAGTCTTTATCAAGAGACTAAAAATTTCATCTAGGGAACTAAAATATAAGGAATATAAAGATGAGTTATCATCTACATAATTGTATTATGTTTAAGATAATGTCAAAACAGAAAAGAGGTTATTTGTATAAAATCTAGAAAAAGGAAATTAATTAACCAACTAACAAGTATTTAAGAGTTCTTACTATATGCCAGACATTGTACTAGGTTTTAGGGGCACAAAACAACAACAACAAAACAACAAATCAATTCTCATTCTGGAGAGGCATACAATTAGTAGAGGAGACTATAAGGAACTATATAAATATGAAGAATAAGTAACAAAATAAATAAATAGAAATAAAATAAGCCGCAAACCAGTAGAAAGTAGATAAAATTACTACAAATAAATTACTACTTTGAGAGTGGGCTTAGCATGTAGAAGGATCATGGAAGACCTCATGTAGAAGAAAGAATTTAAGATACATCTTAAAAAAGAGAGAAAATACATTCCTGAAGAGTACAATCCAGAAATAGGGGGTGATGGATGTAAAAGGAGATGGAATATCATGTGAAGAACAGAAAGAAGGCTGTGGGAAGGAGAGAAAATTCCAATGAAGCTAGAAAGATTCACTGGGGCAAGGTTTTGAAAACTTTAAAAGCTGAACAAACGAATCTACTTTCTAATGGGAGAGATATGTAAATGAATAAGTACTTACAGTATAAGATATATTTGGTTCATGCTTCTTTTCAAAGAGCACAAATGATATTACTGAAAGATGTCTTGACTTAGACATGAATTGGATTTAAGTGAAGCATAGATGCACAAATTTGTGAACTTCATTTTCTTTTCTAGAATTCTTGAAGTCAAGTGGCAAGATGTAATTCAGCATGATTGATAGTGGCCTGAGATACAATGGATAAACTTGGTATCTCTGACATCTGACCAAGTTCTAACCATTTCACAGTGCCTGTTTACACTGCTTCCAACAAATTATTCTTACTCACCCATTCTGCCAGGGAAAGTAGTAATATGTTTGTAATAGATATTCTCCTAACTCACCAATGGGCTTAAGATCTGTGGTTGCCCTCAACCTAGTTTAATCCATCTCCCAACATGGGGTGAGTCTGCTGCACATATTACAGCTTCTTGGCGTTACACATAAGAATTGGGTGCCAGATGAACACCAAAAGCAGATGAATAGCCCTAAAAAGGACTCAATAAACCCTCTCATCAGAGGTACTAGTCCTCCCTGAATAAACCCTATATACTTTATATAAGATATATAAGGAGGAATGAAAGATATTCTAAGAAAAGTTAGAATTTGTAAGGGTTTGTCCAGAAGATCAGACATCCTAAATCTAGTTGATCAATATATTCTGTTCTACTCAGCAGACATGACTTCATAGATTATCCAACAATAACAATAACAAAAATTTATATTGTGCTTTAAAGTATTCAAGGCATTTTACAAGTAAGCTCATTGGATTCTCAAAACAGCCTGAAAGATAGGTGCTATTATTATCATCTCAGTTTTACAGATTAGGAAAATGATGCTGAGAGCAAGTAAGTGACATATCCAGGATCATGCAGCTAGCATGTCTGAGTCAGAATTCAAACTCAGATCTTCCTGACTTCAAGCCCAATACTTTATCTACTAGGCTACCTAGCTACCTCAAAATCAGAACCAGAGAATTACAATGATCTTCTTTAACATGTCAATTCAGTTCAACAAACACTTATTAAATGGCTCTATGACTCCCTCAGATGCTGGGAAAACAAAGTTTCTGTCCCCAAAGAATTTATAAATTTATAATTTATAAGATCTTAGATGGTCAAAGATCCAGAGCTGAAAAGGGTATTAGAGCTTAGAGTATTGGGTCAGGAGTCAGAAATGTTGTATTTGAATCCAGTCACAGACATTAACTCGCTACCTTATCCTCAGCAAATCACTTAATTACTGTTTTCCTCAATTTCCTCATCTGTAAAATGGAAATAATCAGAGCACTTACCTTACAGGTTGTGGTGAGCATCAAATGAGATAAAAATTGCAAAGTGCTAAGCATAGTGCCTGGTATTATATAAATGTTAACTATTTTCATTATTATTTACAGAAATATTTTTGTAATTGCTGTAAGGTATATTTGTATTGCTATAAGATAAATTTAATGCAGATAAAGGAGGGTATCTAGACAAAATATATGGTTGAGGAAGTGATCACTTCTTGTTGGGGGAACCAGGAAATGTATGCACTGTCAGGAATGACAAAGATGAAGAATTCTGAGAAACATGAGAAGATTTGTAATAACTGATACAAAATTAGAAAGATGGCATCAAAACAATTATATAAACAAAAATTATAACTATGTAAAAAAAGTAACAGGGAGTAACAACAAAAATCTGGTCAAATAAGGTCTACCAATGGTAGTATCTTATTGAAAGAGTTAAAGGTCCTATCTTTTCCTTTTTCTACATAAGCCGTAAGCTTATTGATTTTGGGGGGGAATGACATTTACTGTATGAACGGGTTTGTTTTGAGTTTTCAGAAATGTCTGCTGAAACAAAGCACATATTTTTTAAACAAATGTCAAAAGAAAATAAAGTTATTGTGATTCCTTCTATCATCACCTAGCTATGAAAACAGTAGTTTTTTTAAAAAAATCAGCCTTAATTGATTTATCTGCTATTCAGAATAATACAGTGATAAACAATTATCACCTAAATACAACCGGGTACCATTGCCTTTCCAGTGGTATTTATGACATATTATCAATGTACATAACTTAAAAGACTACATATGCTCCTCCCATATATGTAATCTAATCAAAGGTGCAAAGCTTGGTTGTATGCCAATAAAACCTTTTGTTGTTGTATAGTTACACTAGCCTGGTCCATCTGGACTTACTGTTCTGCTTGATGTCACATGACAGATCTTACCTAACTACAAGATGAAAGGATGTTCAGGCCATGTGTCTGGGATGACAGCTTCTTTTGTGATGAACCACAGAGTCATAGCTTGTTAAGTAAGCCTGTGACAGTGATAAAAGACAAAACCATCAGTTTTGAGTAGAATAGGCCTATCTACACATGACAAGCCATACTATCTCTGCTCGCACATGCTGACATCTCATAAAGTGTTCCCACAAGTGGTGGCCAGAAATAGTCCCTAAAGACAGCCCCACTAGAGAGTAATAGCTAGCTGCTTATCTTTGAACAAATGAATGGAAAAACCTGGAGAGCACAATGTAGTTCTTTTAGCATCCCAGATAAAGGTCACTTTCCATCTTGAATATTTTGTTTGGTGGGCCTGTTTCATGGAAGTTCAAAAGGCTTGAGCTGTGACTGAAGGATGAGTAAAAGTTGTTCATGTTGTAAATGACATGTTGGTGTTAAATCCTCTGAATGCAGTTCCCTTAATTAAAATAAGTTCATAGGCCCAGTTTAAAAAGCATGTTGGAACTGATGCAGACAATGAGCTTATTGTTCAGTCTTACATTTGGAAAGGACCTCAGAGATCATCTAGGCTAAATCCCTCATTTTGCAGAGAAGAAAACTGAGGCCAGAGAAGTGAAAAGATCTGGTCACATGCCAGAGTGGACATCACCTAGACTAGAACATTGAGTCATGGCCCAGACTGGCCCTTTCATTTTTCCATGTATGTATGAGTCTCATAAATAATGAATAGAATAGGCATCATCATATCTCAGGAAAAGAAAAAGCTGTAATAATGTCTCTATGGATAGAAAACCTGGAGTTCAAATCTTAGCCCCATTACACACTGCATGGGTGGTATAGATCAGTTCAGCTCTCTTGGCTCCTGTCTTCTCATCTATAGAAAGAAAGGATTAGACAGGTCATTGCTAAGTTCCCTTTGCACTCTAAATTCTAGGAATCAATGTGAAATTCAATGTCCTGGAGACATCTTTTGTATCTCCCACAAGTGTCCAGCACATATCATTGCACATTGGGGATTCTCATAAATTTATGTAGAATAAATAGATAATGAAAATAACATGTTAAAATCACAATAATTGCTCTGAGAACTTGGTGGATTTCAAAGTGTCTATTCCCAAAATCTCATGGTTTATATCACCCTTTTATTTTATTGCCAAGTAAACCAATTTAAACAAGGTAAAAAATGCCAAAAGTGTTCCATTCTACAGACCTGCAGACCTAATCCATATATTTCCTATCCTCTAAAGGATGGAATAAGATAAGTACTTTTTTAATCCAAGTCTATCACTTATTTCTCTCTTGTTCCTGCTCTTTTCCTCTGCTTTCTTATTTCTCCCCCCCTTTCTAGGGAAGGAACCATGCTTTCTATTCCTCCTGCTTTCTCAGTTAAAATGTTTATCAGATGCCTAGTAAATTATCTGCAAACACTTGTAACACTGAAGTGAATTGCTTAAAATTACCAATGTCAAAAAGAGTTGCTAAGGCTTGCTACAAAAGAACAGCTTAAGATTTCAGATCCCAATTTAAGTTTCCCATTTTCCCAGAATAATTTGTCTGAATCTTTCCTTTTCCCCATCACATCCTACCTTGGATCTAAGTTATTGGTGTACTTCATATTCTTTTCTGTACTACTCTAAGGAGAAAAGGACCATATGGCTCAGGACAGTGCCTTTACACATAATAGAAATTTAATAATAGATGCACTAGAAATATAATGAAATATAATTCTTTTTTAAATATTTTATTTTTCCAGATACATGTTAATGAAATATTTTCAACATTCATATGAATATTTTAAAACTATATAATTTCCCCTCCACCCTCCCATTCCACCCCCTCTCCTCCAACAAACAGGTGAATATTGTACATATACATTCTTGTTTAACATATTTACAAATGAGTTATTTTCGGTATGAAGAATTAGAATAAGGAAAAAGGAAGAAAACCCATGAGAAAGGAAAGAAATACATAAGAGAAATTTTTTAAAAAGTGATTGTGGTGTTCATCAGATTCTGAAGCATTTTTTGTTTTGTTTTGTTTTTGTTTTTCTTTTGCTGGGGATAGCATTTTCCTTAAGTTGGTCTAATACAGTTGTCCTAGTTCTCTGAAGTGCTGAGAGCAGCTACTTCCATCAAGATTGATCACCTTAGAATGTTGTTAATATGTACAATGTTCTTTGGTTCTGCTCCTTTCTCTCAGCATTAGATCCTGTAATTCATTCCATGCTTCTCTGGAGTCTGGCCATTCATGATTTTTTTATAGAAAAATATTATTCCATAACATTCATATAACATAACTTGTTTAGCCATTCCCCAATTTACTAGCATCCCCTCACTTTCTAATTCTTTGCCACTACAAAAAGAGTTTCTATGCATATTTTGGAACATGTAGGACTTTTGCCATTTTTTATTATTTTTTCTGGATATAGTCTTAGAAGTGGAATTGCTGGATCAAAGGATATGATCATTTTTATTGCTCTTTGGGTATAATTCCATATTGCTCTTCAGTTGGATCAGGTCACAACTCTACCATCATGCATCAATATACCAATCCTCCCATAACCTCTCCAAGAATGATCATTTTTCCTTTTTGTCATCTTAGCTAATCTAATAGGTATAAGGTGATACCTCATAGTTGCTTTAATTTGCATTTCTCTAATCAATAATAATTTGGAGCTTTTCATATTGATTTTAAATAGCTTTAATTTCCTCATTTAATTACTGACTGTTCATATCTTTGACCATTTATCAACTGAATGACTTGTAACCTTATAAATTTAATGCATTTCTCTATTTATTTTAAAAATAAGACCTTTATCAAAACTCCTAGCTGTCAAAATTGTTTCCCAGCATTCTGTTTTCCTGCTCATTTTGACAGCATTGATTTAATTGGTGCAAAACCTTTTTAATTTAATATAGTCAAAATCATTCATTTTGCAACTTATAATGTACTCTATATCTTGCTTGGTCATAAATTTCTCCCCTTTTCATGTAATAAGAGTATTTCTTTTTTTTAATTTTTTTGGTTTATTTATTTTATATTATTACAATAATCTTGTTGTGAGAGTAAACATAAACCCCCTCCTCCCCACCCCCCGAATGGTGAGAAACCTCAAGAATGGTGAGAGAGAAGAAAAAAGTGCACTTCAATCTGTGTTCAGATTCCTATGACTCTGTCTGTGGGATGAGTTGCCTTCCCCATCATAGCCACCAGAGAAGTTGCTTCAATATTTTTCCCACAGTTGCTATATTTCCTTCCATTCTGTTCCTCCCCACTTTCATTTATTCCATTTTCTTTCTCCTTTCATCCTGTCCCTGTTCAAAAGTCTGTTTGTATCTGAGTTACCCTCTCATTTTTTCTCTAGGGTAAGATAGATTTCTATTTCCTATTAAGTGTGTAAGTTATTTCCTCTCAGAGTCATTTCTGATGAGAATGAAGGCTCATTCATTCTCCCTTGCCTTCTCCCATTCCATTTTGCATGATTTATCTTCATTGCTCTCATTTCTCCTCCCAATTTTTCCTCTACCTCCCTTAATTGCTTTTCAAAGTCTTTTTTTTGAGCTCATCCATAGCCATTTCCTATTTCTCTTGGAGATTTTGGATACAAAATCTTCAACTTTGTCACCTTCTGAATAGGTATTTTGGTCCTCCATGGGACCAAAGTAATTTTCTATGGTCATACTCTTATTTTTCTGTTGTTTGGTCATTTCCTCAGTCTATGACTGATTTACTGCACTTCTAAGGCTTTGTGGGGTTTGGGGGATAATCCACAGGGACATTAATTCCTCCAAGGTTTTATGAGAAGCTCTGACTGCCCTCTTATCTGTGTTCAGGCCCTCCCCTCTGCCCTGGAGCTGTGAGGATGGTCCCTGCTCAGCTATGATGATGCTGTGGGAGCCCAAACTACAACCTGGATCTCAGTGTGGGCAAAAAGCAGAGTCTTTCCCCAGAGAGCAAAGAGACCTCTGCAGTCTCCCCCTAACCTCCTGACCATCAATGGACTGAGAGCTCTGGAGGTGGTGGTTCTGCCAACTCTTTCTGCAGGTTCTCACCATAGGGCTGCTCTGAGGCTGGCACTCCACTCCACACTCACTCTGGTGTAGCAGAGTTCCCTCACCACCCCTTCTGGCTGTCCCCGGTGATCCCTGGGCCAAGAGGTCTGGAAGCCTCCCCTTCTGCCATGGATCCAGGTGCCATGCTGTGCTGCAGCTGCACTGCAATGTGGCTGGGGCTCTTTCCAACCCCTGGTCCCAGTGAAACAGACCTTTCCTGTGGAAGTTCTCAGTTGTCTTGGATTGGAAAATTGTATCACTCAGTCTTTATGTGGATTCTGCTTCTCTAAATTTTGGCTAGAATCATAATCTGATGACTTTTGGAGTTTTTTGGAGAAAGAGTTTCCAGGAAGTCCTGCCTTCATGCAGCCATCTTGACTTTGCCCCTAGAATGTTTCTTGGTTTATTAATTAGTCTCTGGTAATGTAATTCTTTTTTTTAGGTTTTTGCAAAGCAAATGGGGTTAAAGTGGCATGCCCAAAGCCACACAGCTAGGTAATTATTAAGTGTCTGAGGTCAGATTTGAACTCAGGTACTCCTAACTCCAGGGCTGATGCTCTATCCAATGTGCCACCTAGCTACCCCCTGTAATTCTTTTTTTAATCTCTAAAATACTTCTCAGCAAATTATTATTCCTTTGCAATAGTTCTAAACATTTTTATTGATTTTAATTTTACAATTCCCAAACTCATTTAATAAGTACTCATGTGTACATATGTACATATATGCATTTATAATTAGTGAAACATTTTGATAATTTTATGACAATTAAAATAATTAAAATTAACATCATTATTGAAAATAGCAAGGTGAGTTCAGTTCAGTCATTTTCTTTGTGATCCCATTTGGATTTTTCTTAGCAAAGATACTAGAGTGGTTTACCATTTCCTTCTTCATCTCATTTCACAGATGAGATCAACAGAGTGAAGTAATTTGCCTAGGGTCACACAGCTATTTAGTATCTGTGATCAGTTTTGAACTCAGGAAGATGAGTCTTCTTGACTCCAGGCCCGGTGCTCATTCATTCCTTTGGGCCACTTTCTAAAGTTAAGTTTCAAAATTACTCTCCTAGTCAATACACTTTGACGGATTTCTTTAGAAAGAGTTCATGTATTTACAAATACATCATTTAAATCACCCCCTTTCATCATATAAATTTTAAGTATTATAATTATTAAAAAAATCTAGTGAGACAAAATATATAATATTTTTATGTGATTCAGAATATCAAAATATTTGAAATGTCTCTTCCCCTTAAAATTTTTAAATTCTTTATTAATGGATTCAGAAAATTACATGGCATTTTAGGATAGAGAAAAGAGAAGACAATGAAGGAGAATAATAGAGATAGAGCAGGATCATTGTGTAGTACCAAATCCCTAGAAGTCTTTCTGCTCTCTCTTTGTCAATCTGTTTCTGGCATCTCCAGTCCTAAATGAATGGCAATAGGGAGAAAATGGTGTATGTATGTATGTAGGTATGTGCCTGTCCATCTGTATGTCTGTCTACTAGTAAGAGAATACTGTAGGGTGGCTAGGTGGCACAGTGGATAGAGCACCAGCCCTGGAATCAGGAGTACCTGAGTTTAAATCTAGCTCCAGACACTTAATAATTGCCTAGCTGTGTGGCCTTGGTCAAGCTCCTTAACCCCATTTGCCTTGCAAAAACCTAAAAAAAAAAAAAAGAAAAAAGAGAATACTGGGCATGGGAGAGGATCATTAACAGAGTTGTAAAATCAGATAGCAAACTTTTATTGAGATTCTCCTGCATGCAGTACTGTATTAGGTTATTTGAGGGAGAGAGAATTTCAAAGTATGAGATAGCTAAGTGACAATATAATTAGAATCTAAAGCAGGCAGGTCATATAACAAATAGAACGTTAAACTTGGAGTCAGGAAACAGTTCAAATTCTGCTTCAGACACTTATGAGCTATATTATCCTGGGCAACTCAGTCTTTAAAATGTGGATACTAATATTTACTTAATAGAATTGTTAGAATCTTTTGAAATAATGTATGTAAAGTATTTTGCAATATTAAAGTACTATTAGTAAAATTAATAATGAGAATAATAATGAAGATAAAGATAGAAAACAAACTGCTTAAGAGGTCATACATATCAAACATGACTACATGTATTAAGGCTCAGAAAATAATTCCTTGTTTATTTGAAATTTCTGTGGAAGAGAAGGTATGTGGGTGTTGAGAAAGAAAATGAGAATTACAGAAGTAAAAAAAAAATGGTTGCTATCCATTGAAAAACACTTGGGCTAGAATCTGAGAGAATCTCTTGTCCTCTCTCTCCCATTAATGACACTGTTAAATCATAGAATCACAGGATTTAGAATTGTAAAGGACTTTAATAACTATAATAGCAACTTACCTACCAATCACAGGCAATTATAATATTGGATCATACTTTTGAACTGGATCATACTTTGAACTGAAAGAATCCTTAGAAGCATCTACTCAAGCCCCTTATTCTGAAAATGAGAAAACTAAGACCCAGAATGGATAAATAACTTGCTCAAGTTCACCCAGGTTATTAAGAAGTAGTCAGTATTCCAATCCAGGTTCTCTGTCTTCAAATCTAGTCCTATTTCCACTATAATCACATTAACTCTAAAGATCACTTCATCTAACTCCTTCATTGGAAAAAAATGAGGAAATTAAGGTTCCATTTTTCTGTTTGAACCTTATTTTCCTCATCTATGAAATGTTCTCTAAGGTCCCTTAGAATAAAAACTGTTAGTAGTGTAACCATGTAAAGTTTGCAAACTACTTTACAAATATTATTTCTTCACAGCAATCATAGGAAATGGATATCATTAATATTCCCATTTACAGATATGAAAATTGAGGCCACACTCAGGTGAAGTGACTTGCCCAGGGATACACAGCTAGTAAATGTCCAACACAAGATTTCAGATCAGGTCTTCTTGACTCTAGGTACAGTTATATGTGCCTACAATCCTGTGTTTTAATGAAGTCATATATTGTGAAAGTTAGGTTCCTTTCCATCCTCATCTATGGTCTAAGACAGAATGTATCTTAGTGCATCTAATGCATGTACTGCCAAAAATCAAAAATCAGTTTCATCCCCTCAATTAACCTTTTCCATCTGGGGAACTTATACAAACCAACAGTGTTCAGATGTCTTTCCAATATTGTATTAGAAGTGATAGAACCATTTGTCTGTACTCAAGTCTGAAAACAGAATTAAACTCAAACACAATTAATGTACATTATCATTTAAAAGGATTTTGAGAACACAAGTGTTCAAACCATTTAAAAGCTCTATTTAGCTTGTTGGTGATGATAGGACAAGAGGTCATGATTTTAGGAAAGGTGGCAAAAAATTAAAGTACTTAAAGCATCAAAAAATTTATAAAGAGAACATTTTTTTATAACTGGAATCTTTCAATGCAATTTATTATTTCCAAAATAAAATCTATTTTAGAGAACAGTGAAATGACTCATGCCTATATCACCTAAAATGAATGAACTTGGACACAGATTTCTAACTTCTTTTTATCAAAATCTCATAAGAATCATTGTTTCTGTTAGGTAATATGATCAATATTGTCTTTATGATCCAGTAATAGCTGAGTGATAGGAAGACACATTGCAATATACAAAGCACTAGAACTTGGCTGTGTCACTAATAAACATAATGACTTATTTTTGAACATCCCATGATTCCAAACATGATTGCCAGAATATTCTAGTATGCTAGTATTTCACAGAAATGGAAAGGCAGGAATCTCTTCTGTAACATCTCTGATTTATGATCATTCAATCAAGGCTTAAACACTATTGTGATGAGAGCAAGTTCCATACAATGAAGGAAAAGTTAATTTCAGAATTTGGAGTTTTTAGGCACTGGTTTCAGAGTCAGAAGGCAACAAGATTTGTTTTTAAAACTGTCTCTAGTTGGCTTGTAGGTGGCAAAGGGGATGGAACCTGGACCAGGAATAAGGTAGACTTAAGTTCAACTAGTCTCGGATACTTATTAGCTGTGTAACTCTAAGCAAGTAACTCCCTCAGAATCCTTACCTATAAAAAATGAAAATGATAATAATACTAACTCTCAGGAATATCATGAAGATGAAAGAGAAAGTATTTGAGAAACTCTTTGAAAATCTTAAATTGATATATAAATAATAGCTACTAGTAGTAATACTAATAATATACCCAACCATACATTATGTTCACAAGATTAATTCTTTAAGAGAAACAACTGCTAGTATTTATAGAGTGCCTAAAGATTCTGTGATTATTAGTATCTTCTCTTCTATTTTATGCCATTCTCTCTCCATGTTTACTGTAAAAATGAAAGTGTATTACAAAGGTCTAAGGAACAGTGTGCATTTTTCTTATTCCTATGACTCTCTGTGGCCAAAAAATTCATCACCTAGTTAGCAGGCTAATGTTGATGAACCTTTTCCTATATAGCCAGGCTGACCCTTGCAAAGAAGGCTCAGGCTCTCTCACCAGGATCAAACTCAAAAACTTGTGTTTCACTGGCACAGAAATTGTGATTAATCAGTGGAAAATAATTTTTATGGGGGCTTAAATAGTGGAGAGAATCCAGGAAATCCTGAGCTTTTCCCAGTTTCCCTCTGAAGCCACTTTAAATTCTGAAGCCCATGGTCTGAATAAACTAAGAAATGACAGAAATACACAAAAAAAATCAGTGAAACAATTTTTCAGTTTAAGGTATCTTGGAGGAACTTCAGAAAAGGTCTTTCTAACCTGGGTAAAAGGGGAGAATAAACCAGCACAAGTGGAGAATGTGGAACCCAGAGGGAGACCCCTTAATCACAGCACTGAGCAGAGGTCCCTGGGTTCCAGCTCATTAGGCCAGCAGTGAGGGTTCCAGGACAGAATAATACACACTTCAAGCCCAGAAGGTCAACTCAACAGCCAGAAGTAAGTTGGGCTATGACAATGCAAGGAACAAGCTGCAAGTACCTGAGGCCCCAGTGCAGAAAGCCAGTGATCAGTTTCCTGGTCCCCAACACAAAAGCTTGGGAATGTGCCCCCTGTGCCCTCTTAAAATGAGCAAAAAACCAAAAAGATCCCTAACCACAAAAAGCAACTAGGGTGACACAGAAGATCTCAGAAGAGGAAAGCAATGACAAAATGCTTGTATGTGAATAAACCTCAAAGAAGATTGTGAATTTGTCTCAAGTCTAAAAAGTCCTCTTGAAAGAACTCAAAAAAGATTTTAAAAACCAAGTAAGAGAAGTAGAAGAAGAAAATGAGTTATCTAGGAGAATTATAAAAATTGGAAAAAGAAGCACAAATAATTGACTGAAGAAAATAATACTTTTAAAATAGAATTGATCAAATGGAAAAGGAGATACAAAAGCTAGCTGAAAGAAAATAAATCCTTAAAAATTACAATTGATAAGTGTTAACTAATGACTCTTATGAAACATCAAGAATCCATCAACAAAATAAAAAGACTGGAAAAATAGGAGAAAATGTAAAGTACCTCCTAGGAAAAATGACCAAATTAGAAAATAAGTTCAAGAGAAATAATTTAAGGATAACTGAACTACCTGAAAGCCATGATCAAAAATTATGAACTGTACAATATCTTTCAGGAAATTATCAAGGAAAACTGCCCTAATATCCTAGAGTGAAAGAGTAAAATAGTCCTTGGAAGAATTCACCGACTTCCTAAAAGACATCACAAAATGAAACCTCCAAGGAATGTTGCAAGCAATATTCCAGAGATACCATAAAAATGAGAAAATACAGCAAGCATACAGAAAGAAACAATTCAAACAGCAATTATCCACAGCCAGGATTATGCAGGGTTTAGTAGTCTCAACATTAAAGGATCTGAGGGTCTAGCTGTTGTTTCTGAGTGTTAAGGATTACAACCAAGAATCAACTACTCTGCAAAATTCAGCATACCTTTCAGGGGGAAAAATATGGATATTAAATGAAATAGAGGAATTTCAAGACATTTTTGATAAAAATACCAGAAGAACAGAAAATTCAATCTTGAAATCCAAGACTCAAGAGATACATAAAAAGATCAACAAAAAGAAAAACAGTTAGTCAATAAGATTAAACTGTTTACATTCTTACACAAGATGAAAATACTTATAACTCTTGAAAACTGTATTTCTCTTAGGACTGGAATATTTCCAGAGGGTGTGGAAATAAGTTGGTTATGATATGATGATATTAAAAAATAGTGGCTGGGAAAAAATGGAAAGGAGAAGTAGAATGAGTTAGGTTATTTTAGATAAAAGAGGCAAGAAAAATCTTTTGCAATGTAATAGAAAGTGGGGGGGGGAGGTGAGGGGAAATGAGTGAGCTTTCACTCTTATTGGAAGTGGAAATACCATACACAATAGGGTATAGAAATCTATCTTATACTAGAGGTAAAAAGGAGAGGAAAAGGTTGGGAGAAAGAGGACGGGGAGTGAGGGAGGGTGTAGCTGATAGAAAAGAGGGAAGATCATGGGAGAGGGTAGTCAGATACAACACACTTTTGAGGAAGGACAAGATGAAAGGAGAGAGAGAAAATAGATTAAATGGGGGTGGGGAGGAATTGGATAGAAGGCAATATAGCTAACAACTGTAGGGGGAAAATATTGAAGCAGCTTCTCTGATAGACTTATGATAAAAGTTATGATTCATCCCAGAGACAGAGTTGATGGTATCTGAACATAGACTGAAGTATACTTTTATTCTCTCACTTTATTTTTCTTTATGTTTCCCTATGTTTGTGGGAGGAAGGAGTTTATGTTTACTTTTATAGCAAGACCATTGTAGTACTGTGAAAATAAATACATAGAATGGTAGATCAATAGAATAAGCTAAATAATGAGGAGTCAGACACAATGGAATTCAATAATTCAGTTTTCAATAAAACCAAAACTACAGATTAACTTAGGAACGAACACACTACTTGATAAAACTCTAGGGAAAAGTGAAAAGCCAGCCTTTCAGAAATTAGGTTTAAATCAGCATCACACAAGTTAATAAACATTTATAAAGCACCTAATATGTACCAGTTACTGTGGCTAAAAATTGGGGACACAAATAAAGATAAATATCTTTCCATTCCTTAAAAATTGACAATGTAATGGGGGAGAAAATATGCAAAAAATATTATACTTCAAATTCAACTCCCTCCTGTGCCTTTTCTATATATACTCCTTCTCACTGCCCTAATAAATGAGAAAGTTCATTTTAATTAACAGTATCAGCTTCCCATGTAGGAATACAAGCAGTTCAATATCATTAAATACCTCATAATTTGTCCTGCCCTCTCTTTGCTTCACCTGAGTCCTGTACTTGAAGATCAAACTTTCTGTTTCACTTTCGTCGTTTCAACAGGAAAGTTTGAAAGTCACCTTATTTCATTGAATGTCTCTATTTTCCCCTGAAAGGCATTATTCAGTTTTACTAAGAGTTGATTTGCAGTTTTAAACCAAGCTTTTTTGCCTTCCAAAATATCACATTCTAAGCCCTGAGTCCTTAATGTAGAAACTACTAAATCCTATGTAATCTTGACTGTAGCTACATGATATTTGAATTGTTTCTTTCTGGCTGCTTGTAATATTTTCTCTTTTACTAGGGAATTCTGGAATTTGGCTATAATATTCCTGATAGTTTTTATTTTGGGATTTCTTTCAGGATGCAATTGGTGGATTACCTCAATCTCTATTTTACTCTCTGTTTCTAGGATATCAGGGCAATTTTGAGGGAGACTTTTTTGGAAAATGACATCTAAACTATTTTCCCATCAAGACTTTTAGGTAATCCATTGATTTTTAAATTATCTCTTCTAGATCTGTCCTCCTGATTAGTTGTTTTTCCAGTGAGATATCTCACATTTTCTTCTAGTTTTATGTTCTTTTGGTTTTATTTTATTGTTTCTTGGTTTCTCACAAAGTTATCAACTTCCTTTACTTCCATTCTGCATTTGAAGTAATTATTTTCTTCAGAGAGCCTTTTTTTATCTCCTTTCCAGCCAATTCTGCTTCTTAAGATATCCTCTCCTCAATGACCTTTTGGAAAGCTTTTCCCATCTGACCTAAACTTGTCCTCAAGATGTAATTTTCCTTATTTTTTTTTGTATCCCCTTTATCCCCTTTACCAAGTTTCTGACTTGGTTTTCATGATTTTCCTGCATCGCTATTATTTGTCTTCCTAATTTTTCCTCTACCTCCTTTACTTTTTAAAATATTTTTTGAGTTATTCTATAGCCTAAAACCAATTCATGTTTTTCTTGGAGCCTTTGGATACAAAAGCTTTGACTTTATCATCTTCTGAGTGTGTATTTTGATGTTCTATGGGACCAAAGTAATTGTTTATAGTCAGATTTTTTTTCTTCTACTGTTTGCTCATTTCCCCAGTCCATGACCTGATTTTAACTTTTTGTTAAGGTGGAGCTCTGCTTGCAGGGTGGAGGTTCCAAGATTTTGAGGGTTTTTGGGACACCCCCCAGGGACCTCAATTCCTTGAAAATATTATGAGAGGCTCTGAATGCTCTTCTGGCCTGTGCTCTGGTATGTGAGTGACCACAAACACTCCCCTCTGTTCTGCAGCTATTGGGAGAGTACTTGCTCTGCTATGGCATTATGGGGTCCCAAACTGTGATCTGGATCTGAATATGGACAAAGCAATAGAGTCCTGCCCCAGGGATAGTTGGAGAGACCTCTGCAATCTCTCCCAATCTCTTTACCATATGTGGGCTGGGCTCTGGAAGCAGCTACTTGGTGGCTCCACAGGTCTGCTTTCGGTTCCCAGGGCCGGGGCTGGGGCTGGGGCTGTGCCCAGTTGGGCTCCACACTCACTCTGGTGCAGCAGTTTTCCCACTGACCTAAGTTGATCTTGGAAATCCCTTGGATGAGAGGTCTGGAAACAACCCTGGTGTCACAAACTGAAGCACTCCCAGGAACCCAGGGACCCCACAGGCTGTTCCTAGAAGACGGGAGCTGGTTGGCTGGCAATAAGTAGGCTGTACTGTGACCTTTTCCAACCCAGGTAGAACAGATCCTTCTCACAGATCTTCCAAATTATGTTGGGCCAGAAAATTGTTTAACTCAGTCTTTCTGTGGGTTCCATCACTTTAGAATTTATCAGAGTCATTTTAAGGCATTTGGAGTGGTCTGGGGGAAAAGTTTCAGGGAATTCCTACCTCCATCTCTCATCTTGGCTCCACCCCCTAACTCTCTTTGGAAGACTTTTGGATTTTTTTTGCAAGGCAATGGAGTTAAGCCCAAGGTCACATAGCCATGTAAATAATAAGTGTTTGAAGTCAAATTTGAACTCAGGTCTTCCTGTTTTCAGGGTTATTGTGCTCTATTCACTGTGCTGCCTAGCGGCTTTTCCCTACCTCTCTATTTTTTGACTAACACCAAATGATTTTAATAATTGCTGGTTGGTAATATAATTTGAGATCTGCAAGTTCTATTCCCTCTATGTTCTTATCTCTTTTCAATATTTCCCTTGGCAGTATAGATGCTTTGTTTTTTCCAAGTGAATTTTGATATTATTTTATCAAATTCTTTTTTATTTATTCATTACTATAGCATTACTATAGCTTTAAACAAATAAATTAATAGCATTGTCATTTATATTATATTGACATAGCCCAGCATAAGCACTGTATGGAATTTATCTTCTATTTTTGTAAGCATTCTTCTATGACTTTTGTACTCAATTTTGTAAGTATATAACTGAGCATACTAAATTCTAATCATTATCTCTATTCTAGTTTTGTTGTGAATTCATCTCGTTCACTGATTATTCAATGAACTTTCTGCCCTCTTCTTAAATCATATTGGCTAAAAGTTTATTATTTTTACAAGTTGTCTTGAAGAAGCAAATTTTAGCTTTATTATTTTCATTGGGTTTTGTTTCTAGTTTATTTTTCTTTAACATTTAATGTCTATTATTGTATCTTTTGTTTTTGTTTATACTTGTTGGTTTTTTAATTTTTGAAAATATTTATTTAGTTCATTAATCCTCTACTATTTTGTTCGTGCATGTTTTATAAAGAAGTGTTTTCTTCTTCTGATTACATTAGCTATAACATAATAATTTTGATTTGGTGTTTCATAATTATAATTTTCCTTGACAAAACTGTCATTTGTTTTTATGGCTTGTTCCTTGACATTTATTATCTGGGATTTCATTTGAATTTGTGTCTTTTGTTTGCCCTCTCTGAACTGATTACTAGCTGTACTGCATTATGGTCTGTAATGGATATAATGTATACCTTCTTTTATTTGTTTACAACATCTCTCTCTGCTCTAATATATCATCAAATTTTGAAAAAGTCCCATGTAGATATGACATACAAGTATCTTATTTAGTAGTACCATTTAGAAGATATAAATCTTTTCATTATAGGTTCTCCAGTTCTATATTTTCCCGCGTTTGTGTTTTTGTTAGACTTACAAAAACTTACAGAGGGATATTTAAATCTCTTATCATTGTTGCATTTCTCTTTCTAGCTTCTTGAAGTTCAGTTAAATTTTTGAAATATAAAAGTTTATAACTGATATCAGTTGTTTGTCTATGGTTCCATTCAGCATAATATAGAGTTTCTTTATTTATCTTTTTTTATGTTTAGATTCTTTTTTTTATAAAATAAAATGCTCACGGCTTTTTTTTTTTAATTCGCACAATGCATGTTAATTTTTTCAACTTCTAATTTTCATTACTTTTTCTTAAAAAAATATTTATTAGAAACATTTGGATTGTGGAGTTTTGTTTTCTTATCCAATCTGAGACTGTATTTTTTTGTTTTATTAGACTATTTACTCCAATCACATTTAAAATAATGAGTTAGGTTGATAATTTCCTTTATTTGTCCCTAATATTATTTTTTTTAAATTAGAAATTTTCCCTCTTCCTCTATAAATATAGTTTTATGCTTCTTCCATTATTTTAGTTTAATTCATTTTAAGAAAATCCCATATCCACCATCTGTTTCCTTTATCCTCAAGTTCTTTTTCCAATTTTTCCACTCTCCTTAGATATAGTTTTGCTTATTATTCATTTTTCTTACTTAGCTAATTCTTCACCTTTTTCCTTTCTCTATTAAGTAGTTAAATAAAATCTTCCTCCTTCTCACCTTTATGTTGTGTTTTCTTTCAGATTTAAAATATTTTTAAAAATTTCTATACTTTTTCAAAAAAATATTTCTTTCCTTTCTTCATTATTTAGCTTTTCTTTCTGATGATTGCAGACATTCATTCCCTGATTCATGGTTTTCTTATTTATTGAGTCCTTTATTCTCTATATTCCATGTGGAACTAAATTTTCTAAAACTATTTTGTATTCTTCCTTCTTAACAGTTTCTATGCTGTTGTCTTGTATATCTTGCTCCCTGGTCTCCTTTTGCTGTTGTTGTGCCTTACTTTTAGAAATACCAATTCTTGGAGGGCAGCTAGGTGGTACAGTGGATAGAGCACTGGCCCTGGAGTCAGGAGGACCTGAGTTCAAATCTGACCTCAGATACTTAATAATTACCTGGCTGTGTGACCTTGGGCAACTCACTTAACCCCATATTGCCTTGCATAAAAAATGGATGAAAATGTAAAGTACCTTCTAGGAAAAATGACTGACCTGGAAAATAGATCCAGGAAAGATAATTTATGAATTATTGAACTAACTAAAAGCTATGATCAGAAAAAGAACCTGGACAATACCATGTGGGGAATTATCATACAAAACTGCCCTAATGACCTAGAAAAAGATGATAAAATAGTACTTGAAAGAATGCATCCATCCCTCCCAGAAAGAGATCCCAAAGTAAAAATTCCAAGGAATCTTGTAGCCAAATTTCAGAATTCTCACCTAAGAAGAAAATGCTGCAAACAGTCAAAAAGAAGCAATTTCAATTACCAGAGAACCATAATTAGGATTACAGAGAATTTATCAGCTTCAATATTAATGAACTGGAGGGCCTGGAATATGATATTCCAGAGGGCAAAGGAGCTTAGATTACAACCGAATATTAACTACCCTGTAAAACTCAGAATTTTTTTTTCATAAAAAAAATAGAGGACTTTGAAACTTACCTGATGATAAGGCTAGAACCAAACAGAACATTTGATCTTCAAATACAAGATTCAAAGGATGTATCAAAAGATAAATGGAAGCAGGAGATGGGGGAAAGAGAGGAGAAATATCAGTTAACTTTGGAGAAGTGTATTTCTCTTAGGACAATAAAAATATGTTTACACAAAAGGGTGTGAGTATAACCTGACTGTGATGTGATCAGACTATTAGCTCTTAAGTGATTTTGCTTTACATGATACTTTTGCCCATGAGATTTTTATTTCTATAGAGGGTAACTGGAAAGAGAATATGGTATAAATTGATTATAATTTTATGATGTTTATGACTCTTGAGAATTGTATTTCTGATGGGAGAGTTGAGGAGAGTATCCTTGATCAGAGGATGTGGGTATGAATTAACTATGAGGTATTGATGCTTATAAATTAATCAATGAATCAACTCTTGAGAATTGTACTTCTATCAGGGCAGATTAAATAAATCTGGATAAAGATTGTGAGAATAAGAGAGGCTTAAAGGAATCAAGGCAAGAAAATGAGGATTATACTAGAAGTCATGTCATTAGAGGATAAATGATACCACATGAAGTGGCTCAAGGACTTATTAAAGTAGAGGGAAAGAAGAGAGGATATGAGCACTGAGTAAATCTTACTCTCAACAGATTTGACCCAAATAATATACATTTCCAAATTGTTCCAGTAATATCACAACTGGGTCTATATCCTGAAAAGACTGTGAGAAAGGGCAAAATTCCATATGTACAAAAATACTTTCAGCAGTTCTCTTTGTAGTGGCAAAGAATTGGAAACTGAGGGGATGACCATCAATTGGGGAATGAAGAAATTATGGTATATGTTTTTGATGGAACACTATTTTCTCTAAGAAATCAGGAGGGATGGGACTTCAGAAAATCCTGGAAAAAACTGTATGAACTGACACTGAGTGAGATGAATAGAACCAGAAGAACATTATACACCTTACCAACAACATGGAGTGGTGATCAACCTTGATGCCTTTGCTCACTTCATCAGTGTACTAATCAGGGAAAATTTTAGGGGATCTGTGGAGTTTAAATGAAGATCAAAGATTATTATCTACAATTTTCAAAAGTTGTCTTATGTATTACATAATTTTGCTATCTCTAATATCTTCTTTTTTCCTTTTGAATCTCTCAACACCTTCAATTTTGAATTGTTGTATATCTGTATATCATGAAAGAAAATGTAAAAACTATATCACATTACTCTTTGTTGCAGGGAGGAGAAAGGGAAGGGAGAAAAAAATTGTAAAATTCATAGCTTTGCAAAAAATAATGATTGCATCTAATTGGAAAACAAATAATATATTAATATGATTGCAAACATAAATTATAAATTAGCCTAACCTTCAGGGAAATGGGGGGTTAGGGGGAAGAAAGGGAAAAAAGAGATTAATATAAAGGGAAGGTGAAAGTTAAAGTAAAGGTAAAGTTGAAATTGAAATAAAGGTTAAAAAAGGAAAAAGGGAAAGAAAAGGAAAAGAAAAAGGTCTGATAGAAAGAAGATTGATCAAGAGCAGCAATCAGATGTAAAATAATTGGTGAAGAAGGATATGGGGAAACGGAAAAGTATAAATGAGGGAGATAGCATGGAGGAAAATACAGTTAGTTATAATAACTGTAAATGTGAATGGGATGCTTTTGTCTTTCTTTTCTTTCTTTTACCCCCTTAGATCTAAGTCTTCTTTCACAACATGATTAATATGGAAATATGTTAAACATAAGTGTATGTGTACAAGTTTTATAAGATTATTCATTGCTATGGGGAAAAGAAAGGGCAGGGAGGGTGAGAGAAAAATGCGGAATTCATAAACTCGAAAATGGATGAAAGTTGAAATTACCTTTGCAAGTAATTGTAAAAATCAAACTTTTTATAAAAAATAAATCATGTGGGACATGATTTTAGGAAAAAAAATCTTGAAAAGACTTGCATTAACTGATGCTGAGTGAAGTGAACAGAACCAAAAGAACCTTGTATACACCAACAGCAACATTATGCGATAGACAATGATGGACTTGGTCTCAACATACAAAAATCAAAGACAACTCTGAAGGACATGTTGGAAAATATCATCCATATCCACAAAAGGAATTAAGGAGTGTGAATGCAGCCCAAAGCTCACTATTTTCAATTGTTAAAATTTGTTTTATAGTACTATGAGTTTTTTCCTTTCTTGGTTTTTTTATCCTTTTTGATTTGATTTTTCTTTCACAATATGATTAATTTGGATATAAGATTATATAGGTTATACATGTATAATCTAAATTAAATTATTTTCAATAAAGGAAGGGGGAAGGGAAGGGAAGGGAGAAAATATGAAACTCAAAATATTATAAAAATGATTATTGAAAACAATCTATGCAATTGTAAGCCATTGGACTTGATTGAATAAAGGAATGAAAAATAAGCCCTTAAGGAAACTTTGATGGCAGTGTGTAAGATGAACTATAAAGGCAATAGAGTTGAGGAAGGGAAATTTATTAAGAAATTATTGCAATAATGTAGGTAAGAGGTGGTATTGTCTGAACTAGCATGGTAGGTGTGCAAGAAGAGAAAAAAGGTCCGTTGAAAGAGGGGATATAAAAATAGAAGTAGCAAGATTTTGCTATAAATATTGATTGAATCTGTGAGGTGAAGGTGGAATGTCCAATTAAATTTGAAAAAGAAAGGATTTAGAGGAAAAGAGTAAAAGTTGAATTTTGAATTGCTGAATTGGAAATTTCTCAAGGAAATCTAATTTGAAATGACCAAATAGGATTGGTAGAGTGGAATTGAAATTCAGGGGGAGATAGTTGGGCTAGAAATAGCAATATCTAATCTATATTATCAATATCTATTTCTCCATTCAGCCATCAATGAGATTTTCCTAATATGCAAGTCCCATCATTTTACCCCAATACTCTCTGAATTCCACTGACTTCCTATTGCTTCCAAAAGCAAATGCAAAACTCTCTATTTGACATTCAAAGCCATTCTTAATCTGGGTTCTTCCTACCTTAACACTCTTCTTACCCTTCACTCTTACATAAATATTCTTTGATTCAGTGTCACTAGCCTTCTCTCTGTTCCACAAACAAGACATATAATCTCTCAACTCCAGGCATTTCTCTAACTGTCCCTCAAATTTTGAATGCTCTTCCTCCCCTGCTACATTTGCTGACATCCCTGACTTCTTTTAAGTCTCAATAAAAGTCTATAGGAATTTTAGGAATATAAGAAGGCTATAGGAATAGCCTTTTCTAACCTTTTTTTTTTGCAAGACAAATAGGGTTAAGTGGCTTGCCCAAGGCCACGCAACTGGGTAATTATTAAATGTCTGAGGCCAGATTTGAACTTAGGTACTCCTGACAACAGGGCCTGTGCTTTATCCACTACACCACTTAGATGCCCCCTAACCTTTCTTAATTCCACTCTTTTTTTTTTAATTTCAATTTAGCCTCTCTATAAGTATATAGAGAGGCTATATATATATATATATATATAGATATAGATATAGATATAGATATAGATATAGATATAGATATATATTTGCTTGCATGTTTTCTCCCCATTAGACTGTAGGCTCCTTAAGGGCAAGGATTGTCTTTTGCTTCTTTTTGTTTTATTCCCAATGCATAGCACAGGGCCTAGGACATAGTAGGTACCTTATTAATGTATATTGATTGATTATTTGATCTTAGTCATCTGCATAAAGATGATAGTTAAAATAATGGGAGCTAATGATGTTACTGAGAAAGAATCTGGAACAGGGATTCTTAGTCATTTTTTATTTGTTCCTTTTTTTCAATTTGTACCAAGGATCTCTTTGACTATCTGGTGAAACACATTTACTTTTTTTCAGAATAAATTTTAAATACATAAACTGAATTATATCATTGAAGAAGAAATACATTTTGCTAAATAAATATTTTTTCAAATACAAAAAATTTTCAAAAATAGGTTTGAGATACCAGATTAAGAATCCTTGATATAGAGGCAAAAGAGAAAAGGACCTAAGGCAAAACTTTGGGAAAGATCCATAAATAGGAGATTTAGTATAAGTCTCCTTGGACCAAAAGAAAAAAATAAAATTAGATAAAGCAGCAAGTTGTAATGAAAAAAACACCATGAACTTAAAATGAAAAGATAGTCATTGAAATCCTGACAATATTGTTTATTAGGTAAATGGTGGTAGTTAAGACATTTAATATTCTAGATACTCATTTTCCTTATCTTTTAAAGGAGGTTAATAATAAAACTAACACCTAGGGCTGCTATGACAAAAGACATTTTTAAAGTTTCAAGATAAATGTTTACTCTTGTTATTGCTGAATGACAGATAAATTCTGACTGCATATGAGATGTAGTCTGAGATCCCTAAATCCGGAGAAATTGTCAATTTTTTTAATGGGAAGTGAGTAGGATATAAATTGAACTGGTATTCAAATATGCTATTTCATATTGGGTATACCCTTTTCACAGAAACACAATTGTTTAAATCAGCAACTGAATACCAACCATTATCAATGATCTATGCCAACTTGTCTCAAAACGTTGTCTAAAGATCTATAAGTCAAAACAATTTCCATAGTGTTAGGACATTGTAATTGCAATTTTAATAAATATTGATGAATGTAAACTAAATAAACAAAATCACTTTGGAGTCCTCAATAATTTTTAAGAGTTTTTAATGGGTCTGGAGGTCAAAAAGCTTGAGGACTGCTGATTTCTTCTATTGAAAAAGAGTAGAAAGGATAACTGAATGGTGCAATGGATAGAGTACAGCCCTGGAGTTAAGAGAACCTAAATTCAAATCCAGCCTCAGACACTTAACACTATCTGTGGGGCCCTGACCAAGTCAATTATTGATTTTCTCACCAAAAAAAGAGAGAATGACACAGAGAAACACACACACACACACACACACACACACAGAGGGAGACAGACAGACAGACAGATAGAGAAAGAATAGGTAATCCAGGATGTAAGTGATCAAAATTCATTGATATGGAATTTTTAGTGTATTTTGACAGAATTTATTGAATTATGTGGAGGGAGCAATAAGAGATTTTATATGGCTTAGATAATTATCAGAATAGATAAGTTATATATGTTCAATAACTTGAATATTTTCCAAAAACTAAGATATATTGTTATAGTTACTAATACAAGAGATTTTCATCTGCTGGGTTTCAATTTCCTCTTTCTTTAGACAGAAGAAATGGGTTAAGATCAGAGAGAACACTAAATGATTCCTTCTCATCTCTCTAAATCTCTAACTGTATGATAAATATTCGATTCAATTCATTTCTTAAATTCTTTTTTTGTGTTGAGTCAGGACCTGGAAAAATAAAAATAAAATGAAATACTGATCCTGCTTTTAAGGAGTTCAAACTCTACTGGGAAAATCTATTATTCAACACGGGTCACTTAGGAGAAAATTTTTTTTAAAAGTTGAAGTTTGCTAATTAAGTCTTTGGACTTAAGTTATACAGGATCTGACATTCTATTCTCTAGAGATTTTCTAAGGCAACTCAGGAAGACAGACATTAAATGTTAAAGAATAATTTTTTAAATATGTAGAAATCAGCTTACTATTGATAGAAAAATCAATTTGCCTCCCTGCATATGACAGTTGGAACTTTTAGTTGAATATTGTGCTTTTGGCCATGAGAAAGTCCCTACCATTTCAGAGTGATAGGATGAAAAGACCCACCAAGGTGCTAGTCAATTATGCAGTCCACAAGTTAGGTAAAAATTTCCCCCTTGGTCCCAGAGGCAATCATCTGTGCTCTGAAGCATGCAATTTAAATCACCTTTTTTCCCCCCTCCCTTATAGCTTGCATATTTACAAATGTTAATAAAATGATGAGGCCTATTTTGAAAAGTCTGATATTAATATTGATAAAATCCAGTTCCAGTTTTTTTAAAATCAAACCACAATATGATTTATTTACAATGTTCACTCAGTATCCTTAAGCATTGATCTCAAGGCTCTTTTTACTTCTGTTATTAAAACCCTAGAGCTTAAAGATTTGACCAAATGTCATGATAACAATAAATCATCAATATGGCCTGTGTGGGGCAGGGGGCAGAAAATCTTCTCTAGGCTATCTCTTTAAACTTCAGCAAAGTTGATGATAAAGAGTATATGAAACCAAAAAACCCAATAAAAACTATAAAATGAACTTGGTATTTTTCCACTCTCAATCAGACTAAACATTCTATCCTCTCCACACAGCATGCACATTTTCTCTCTATAACTATAAAAAAAATCATTAGTCTTCAAGGGGAGGAGCACTGCTTTATAAAGATCAAACTATTGAAAATGCACTTAGCCAAAAGGAGATAATAGCTATTTAAAGAGAGTAATGCTCCCCCCCCCATAAAAGGGAAGAATAAAATTCACTAAGTGCTTCTATTGATTATTTTATTGATATTTTACTTTATTACCTGAAGAATGCATGGTTTCTGTCTCAATAATCCCTTCCACTAATGAAGATCACAACTAATCTATGCCTATTGTGTTCTTGTTCATTTATTCAGTCATGTCTGACTCTTTGGGACCCCAGAGACCAAACTCTTGGTCATTGTTACCAGGGCACTATCCATCTCATTTTTTGCCAATCCCTTCTCCTTTTGCCTTCAATCTTTCCCAACATCAGGGTTTTTTACAAATGAGTCCCATCTTTTTATTATGTAGCCAAAATATTTAAGTTTCAGTTTTAATTATTTGTCTTTCCAATCAGTTTGTATGAAATGATTTCTTAAAGTAGTGACTTATTTGATCTCTTTGATTTCTAAGGAATTCTTGAAAGCCTTTTCCAACACCACAATTTGAAAGGGTCAATTCTGTGCCATGCAGCATTTCTTTTTTTTTTTAATAGTATAACTCTAATAGCTATTACTTTACTTCTGGAAAAACCATAGCTTTGATCTGTGTCTACTTACATGCATAATTCCCATTCATATTTGTCTGATCAAATCTTCATATATGCCTGCTAGTGGAACCTTTCTTTTTTTGTCTTGGAGTATATTAATAATAATTAAGTTATTTAGAACCAGATAAATAAATGACATATTTTGACCCAGAGGAAAAGAAAAAAAATAATAAAAGATTCACCGCTGGATCTAATAAATGAAATCTCCATGACTCAGAATTGAGTTTCTGGAGTTAAGATAGAAATATAAAATTCTGCTCAAACTCAGAAGGATAGTATTAATAGCCTAGGTTATTCAATGAAGGCCTGAAGGGATAATCTTCAGGCTACTTTCTTCAGAGTCTACCATGTACAAAGTATTGTGCTGGACTTCTAGACAGTAGCCAAAACCAAGACAGTCTTTGTCTTTGAGGAGCTTACATTTTACTGACAAATATAGCTTAAATATAAATAAGTATAGCATTTATAAAGTATTAATAATAGCATTATTTTAGGGCACCTATTATGGATGAGGAACTATACCAAATGCTTTACAAATATTATTTCATTTGATTATCTCTTTGATATGCTAAGGTGAGGAAATACCTAGAACTTCTTGAGTAGATTAAGGATGTTTTAAAGGAAGTGGCTTTTAATGGAGAACTGTGAAATGAAGTAATAGTCCTTAGATATGGAGATAAAAAAGTTGTGCCTTCCAAACATGAGAATTTGAGGGAAGACACAGAAACCCAAACCTGAAAAACAACTAGTGCCAATTTTGTGCAAAACTCAGAGTTTATAGGTGATGAAATATTTAAGTTCTGGAATCAGGCAAGGTTACCTTTCCAAATTCAAATCTAGCCCCAGATTTAGTAGCTTTATGGCCTTGTGCAAAAATCACTTAACCCTTGTTTACCTCCCTTTCCTCATCTGTAAAATTAGCTAGAGAAGCAAATGGCAAACTACTCCAGTATCTTTACTAAGCAAAACTCAAATGGGCTTATGAAAAGTTGGACACAGTTGAAAATTACTTAACAACAACAACAACAAAATAGGAATTTTGGCCAAAAGTATAGGTTGGAACCAAATGATGGGAAAACTTTAAATACCATGCTAAAATATTTGTATTTCATCCTAGAAACAATGTGGAGCCACTGGAGGTTTTCAGCAAATAAGTAGCATGGCTAGACTTGTACCTTAGGAAAATTATTTTGAAATTTGTGTATTACAGATTAAAGAGGGGGAAACTGGAAGTAGGAAGACACTTTTAAGAAACTATTATAATAATCTTAGTGACTAGAGTATGATGTTGAAAAAGTGATAATTTGGGGTGGCTAGGTGGCGTATTGGATAAAGCACAGGCCTTGGAGTCAGGAGTACCTGGGTTCAAATCTTGTCTCACACACTTAATAATTACCTAGCTGTGTGGCCTTGGGCAAGCCACTTAACCCCATTTGCCTTGCAAAAATCTAAAAGAAAAAAAGTGATAATTTTAGGGCAATAATAACTAAGTTTTAACCTTAGTCTTCTATTTTCTACCTGAATAACTGTGTATAATTCAATTAATTTAACCTTTATAGACCTTTTTTCTTCATTTGTTGAATGAAAGCATTGGAATAAATGAACTTATACTTCACTCTATATCGGCCTACTATACAAGGCTCTAATGCTTTCTGGATTTGGCCTAATGTCTAAATCCAATTGGGCATGATAGTAGGCCTTCACCTAAGGACCTAGAATTTCCAGATCCAGGCTGATTATCAATGCTTTCCTCTTTCCTAATTTCAGTTTTAAAATACTCATTGTATGTAACTGCTATGGGCACCTCATTTATTGACTCTTTCACTCAGGCATGCTATAAGATGGTCATATGGATTTGAAAAACAGGCCTCAATCCTTGGCCTTTTTCCCCCATTTTCTTTTCAATTCTAGATGGAGTGAAATTACCAGCCTCCAGAATTTCAAATATCAGAAGAACATAAAGTCAGAATCTAGGCCAAGTTCTGTAGACAGTACAGTATTGATGACCTGAGCAGCAAGGAGGGTCTTCTGGAATATCTTTTAAAATCTGGAAATCTAGGTAATATAGGGGAGAGTATGCCTCAGAATATTGGGAAAACCATTTGAGTTTGTATCTTCTATATATTTAATGAAATCATTGCTTTTTAAAAGCTAAAAAAAGGCTCTAGTTAAATCAGCCCCATTATTAACATTACTAGTATTTGCATGAACCCAAATGATATACATACACATCCATGCAAATTTAGTGAAACACCTAAGAACAGAATAAACTTAAGAAAAATGAGACCATATACAAGGAAGAAATGATAAAAGAAATGATTCCTGAAATACAAATTATATATTTACAAATTTAAGAAGCCCAGTGCCATTAAAAGCATTGTCATAGTAGCTTTAGCAAGAATGGGAAGATCTGGGTAATCCTGAAGGAATACAAAACTCGGAACCCAATAACAGAAAGTAAGGGATTAACAATAAGATATTAAACTCATATACAAGCACTCACATCCAGTGATCCTTTTATGAAATGCAAAAACATTCTTTGATTGAATTAGAAAGGGAACAATATCATTGACCAAATCATTATTGGTAATATCCATTCTCTTTCCCACATTAGACCTCTCAAAGACAGTTCAGCCCATTCAAGAGGAAGTCAGTTTAAGTGGGTTCAGGAACAGGCCAGTCTCAATGATAAACATGTCTTCATGAATTGAATAGAAAATTTATAGATTGAGAGAAAAGGATACCATGAGAAACTTTGTGGAATTAGGAGAATAAAAGTATGGGTGGAGGCAATTATCATAAGGAGCAAGGAATCAAGCCTGGATGGACCAAATAGGAACAGTGGCAGGATATATATACCGAATATCTAAACCCTCTCCCCTATTTTTCCAGCAACTAGACCCCCTAAATGATAATCTAGATTTGTATCTTCTCTTGGGCGCTTTCATTGGAGTCTAAAATCTTTTTTCTTTGGGTACAACATCTGCCTTTATTATAATTTGCTTGATCTTTTATAAATAGCATTAACCACAGACATTTGTGGATCTTGATGTACTTACTGGAATTGCAGTTAGTAAGAAGCGATTGAGGGGTGGCATCCCAGGAAAGGAAGAGAAATTTACAAATGACATGTCTGTCAGTGTTATCTCGGGCTGGGAGCTCAGAGGCAAAGAAAACAAAACAAACAAAAATTAAAGGATCAGACTTTTATTGTAGCTTCTCACAGCAGAAATTTTTTTTATTAGGAAATCTATCTGAGCAACAAATCAATGGTAAAATAGAATGCAAACATAAGTGGCTGAATAACACTTCCAAGTATTCTACAACACATTGCTGCATATGGATCTAGCAATTTGGAATAGTTAAGAAACAGCTGTTAATAGTTCTTATTTCACTGCTATAATAACAACAGCTCAAAAGAAATAACACTGCCGAAGTTGTATAAGAGGTCTGACCATCATTTCCTCAATCAAAAAGATCTCTGTATCTCTATTGCCACCAGATTCAAATTAAAACTCCATAGTTTAACATTTAAAATATGCCACAATCTGACTCCTATTATTCTTCTTGATGTGAATTCCAAAGTAATTTTAAGAAAGCATCACAATTCAAAATTTCTTTAGGGACTTAAAAATTAGACAGTGGTTGAAGGAGTATATTATTGCCTTTTACTCCTTCCTAACATTTATAATCCCTAGGGGAGGGCAGCTGGACAGGACCTAGTACTTAATAAATGGTTATTCAATTGAATTGAATAAGAGGAAAGGCTGCTAGGAAAATATGACCCAGTGAGATTTTCAAATAAGCATAATAAATGAAGGAATAAAAGTGGCATACCAATTAAAGTGTAGCATTAGTCACTTCTTTGTTTCAAAATAAATTTGATCTTTCATAGACAGGAGATCTAATTCTCCATGTGAGGAACTATGTCAGAGAGATCTCAAGTTGTTTTTATTTCTCAGAAATTTACATTAGAACAAAAAAGCAGCGTATTATCTTCACTAGGAATGTGTCATAAAATAAACCAACAATGGAAAAATAAGCTGTAGATTTTTATTTAATGGCATTTTACTTGAATATCATTAGGAGCAACCAATTTTTATTAATAGCTGTATGAGGACATAATTCATACCTCTCCCCATATAGTCCTCTTGTGCTGATGCCTATTGTTACTTTGGATAGAATATTCTATGCACATCATATCATTTTCACTGTATAGTTATCCAAGTTCAGGATTTAGACAAAGAATAAGAAAAACAAGTTGTAAGTTCATCCAAAGGAGTGTATTTTCCTCTGGAAAAAGAATCATTTCTCATATGGTACTTTTTAAAATTTAGAATATGAATTGATTGTTTTGACTACTAACTCAAGAAAAGAACCAATTTTGAAGAAGAAAAAAGGTAATTTATAAATATAATGAAGATAGTAAAGTATCTAGACTCATGAGTATTAAAATTTCCTATAGTTGTCAGTACTTGTCAATAAACATTTTTACTAAGTCTACTATATTTTAGACACCATACTAAGAGCTGGGGATGTAAATACAACAAAAGAAAGATGATCATTGCCCTCAGAGAGATTCCAATCTAATTGAGAAAGATAAAGCACAAAAGAAAGTTGAAAAATAGATATGAGAGGAAGTTGGCCAGCATTGGGAAATGATTATGATGTCCATATAGATTTCACAGCACATGGAAGCAGGTATAGGTGGATGAGAAATGAAGAGAATGGCTAGTTTGGGCACCTTCCTTGAATACAGCTTTTGGAAGTAACTCTTTACTCACCTCAAAAAGGCAGAGTGAGATATAAGTTCAAAGGCTGAAGTGAGCTCCTGAAGGTTGATGAGATTGCTAGAGATAAGATTCCTGGAAGCATGATAGAGAAATACAAAGGAGTGCAGTCAAATGGGAAAATGAATGATTTACCATGTGAGGAGTCTACTGTTCCCAGGTCTCTGCAAATTGGTCCTGGTCAGGCTGCAGTATGGTCTGGTAGAAAGATTCCTTCACTGAATGCCATGAGTTATTATAGATGTAGTGGGAATAATACTAATAATCTTATCGTTGTGTAATGCTTTATAGTTTTACAAAGCATTTTGTTTCATATCAGGAGTGTAAGAGTTTCTACTTCTACCTTTGCAACTATTAATGTGATCTTGAGCAAGTGATTTCACCTCCAAATATTAGTTTCTTCACATATAAAATGAAAGGATAGGATTATATGCTTTTGGAGGTTTTTTTTTAGCTCTAATATTCTTTGAATCTATAATATTTCTTTGCATCTTATCAAAAAAAACCCAAAAGATGAACTTAAAATGGGAACAAAATAGAATTATGGTCCTAGAATTTCCAGGCATATCATTTTTCAAGATGAATGTTGAAAGATGAAGACTTTATTATCTTCTAACACTTATGAACATCTCCTCTGTTGGTGCCATTTTTTAAAAAAAGTAAAACAAATTCCATTGCACTATAGTCCCTGTCAATCTTAGTCAGAGACCTGACAACTTTAATAATTTCTTTTCCTTCAATGATTTAGGTAACTCATGAGCACAATTGAGTAACTCTTGTCTTCATTTCAAATACTATGTCAAGATTTCATTTAATGCAATACTATTTTAAAGATGATTGAAAGGCATTTGACATCTTTAGCCACCAAATGAAATCCAAACTCCTTAGTCTGACTTTCAAGGATTGCTACAATCTAGCTCCATCTTATTTTTCCTGAATTACCTCATAATATTCCCCAACCATATGCCAAACAAATATGAAAGTGGAAGTAATCAAAAAAAAAATTTGATTTACAGTTAAGAGTGAAATCAACAAGGATTTATTAAATAATCTCTAGACCAGATAATTGCTTTTCTTCTCATTTGGAAATGAAATCAAGTGTTTCTGAGATATGGTAGTTTCTTTGCTTCTTCAATGTGACAACTATTTTATATTTTTCAAAATTCCACTTATTATAGAAAAGTAGGCCATCTACGTCTTTAACTTTATTCACATACAACTTGATTATACATAGTTGTTTACATATTGTCTCCTTTGTTCGGTTAGGAAGTCCAGAAGAGCAAAAACTGTCTTTTGTATCCCAAGTCCTTAGCACAGTGCTAAAACAGTAATAAACAGACGGATTGACTCACAAAACTCTTTTATAGCTATCATCTCCTAGTTTTCACTTCAGTATTCTGTTCCTGTGTCTTGTCTCCTACTAAATTAGAAGCTTCTTTAGAATAGTGACATATTTGTGATGTGTATATGTAGACATATTTGAAACTGAAGTTCAGAGTTTAGTGATACAATAATTATGCATATACATATACCTACAAACATGCATATATTTTCTTTTTTAAAATAAATTCACTTATTTTTTTAACTACATTGATAGTTTCCAATAACCATTTTTTTGTAAGGTTTTGTAAGGTTTTGCAATGAGGCAAGCTGCTGTTATTGCTCCCCTCTCACCCTAGTGAAACAAAGATTTCCTGCCATGCTAGTAAACTGTTTCCCTGATCTTTGATTAAATGCTAAGGTGGTTTTCTACTCTTTTTTTTTTAAGATTTTATTTATTTTGAGCTTTACAATTTTCCCCCTATTCTTGCTTTCCTCCTCCCACCCCCACAGAAGGCAGTCTATTAGTGTTTACATTGTTTCCATGTTATACATTATTCTAAGTTGAATGTGATGAGAGAGATCATTCTTAAGGAAGAAAAATAAAGTATGAGATAGCAAAATTACATAAGATAACATTTTTCCCCTAAATTGAAGGTAATAGTCTTTGGTCTTTATTCAAATTCCATAATTATTTCTCTGGATACAGATGATAGTCTCTATCACAGATAGCCCAAAATTATTCTTGAGTGTTGCACTGATGGAATGAGCAAGTCCATCAAAGTTGATCATCACACACATGTTACTGTTAGGGTGTACAATATTTTTCTGGTTCTGCTCATCTCACTCAGCATCAGTTCATGCAAATCCTTCCAGGTTTCTCTGAATTCCCACGCCTCCTGATTTCTAACAGAGTAATAGTATTCCATGACATACATATACCATAGTTTGTTAAGCCATTTTCCAATTGAAGGACATTCACTTAATTTCCAATTCTTTGCCACCACAAACAGGGCTGCTATGAATATTTTTGTACAAGTGATGTTTTTACCCTTTTTCATAATCTCTGTAGTGGTATACCCAGTAGTGGCATTGCTGAATCAAAGGGTATGCACATTTTTGTTGCCCTTTGGGCATAATTCCAAATTGCTCACCAGAAAGGTTGGATGAGTTCACGGCTCCACCATCAATGCATTAGTGTCCTAGAATTCCCACATCCCTTCCAACATGGATCATTGTCCTTTCTGGTCATATTGGCCAGTCTGAGAGGTGTGAGGTGGTACTACATAGATGCTTTAATTTGCATTTCTCTAATAAGTAGGGATTTATAGCAATTTTTCATATGACTATGGATCGCGTTAATTTCCTCACTTGTAAATTGCCTTTGCACGTCCTTTGACTATTTGTCAATTGAGGAATGGCTTGTTTTTTGAAAATTTGACTCAATTTTCTGTATATTTTAGAAATGAGTCCTTTGTCAGAAATACTAGTTGTAAAAATTGTTTCTCAATTTACTACATTTCTTTTGATCTTGGTTATGGTGGTTTTTGTCTGTGCAAAAGGTTTTTAATTTAATGTTATCAAAATTATCTAGTTTGTTTTTAATGATGTTCTCCATATCTTCCTTGGTCATAAACTGCTTCCCTTCCCATGGATCTAACAGGTAAACTACTCCTTGATCTTCTAGTCCACTTATAATATTATTTATGTCTAAATCCTGTATCCATTTTGATCTTATCTTGGTATAGAGTATGAGGTGTTGATCTAATCCAAGTTTCTTCCATACTAGCTTCCAATTGATTTTCTAGTTTTTTTTTTTCCCAAGGGGAAATGGGGAGGACTTTATAGTTCCTTTACTCCTCCATCTTGTCACTAGAAGTCTCAATGTGGTTTCAAATGAGCAAGGAAGCCTTTCTAAATTGTGGCATATGCTTTTTTTTTTATCTTCTGAGGGCTCCCTTCAGTTTCATCTATATCTTTGAGGGGGATGAATTCAACAAGTTTTATATTAAATCATTACTCCTTCTTCTGTCTGGTTTTTGAGGTGATATTGCTTATAGTCTTCTACCAACTTGAAAATGAGTTTGTTTTCATGACCAGATAATTGCTTTTCTTCTCACTTGGAAATGAAATCAAGTGTTTCTGAAATATGGTTCTAGGTACTCTTTGCTTCCTCACCGTAGCATTTGTTTCACATTTTTAAAAAAGTTCCATATAGAAAGGTTAGGCCATCTATTTCTTTATATCCAAAATGCTTATTGCTTCAACTATGGATAAAGATATATTATTTTTCATTAAGCATTTGATATCTCCCCTAGCAAATATTATGAGAGTAAGTCATGCCTTCATCTTGGACTTCCTTTGAGAATTGTTCATTATATTTCCTATCTCTCTTTTTGCTTTGTTGTTTTTTTTTTTTTATTTTTACCTATTGAGTAAAGTATAAACTAATGATTCTGGCATTCACATTCAAAACTCTCCTTACTCTGGTTCCATCGATTTTTTATCCTTACTTTATAGGCTTTCATTTTCTTGTTTCTTTTCCAGCTCACAGTCTTGTCATGACTTGGCTCATGCCAGCCAATTAACCTGAAATGAACTCCACCTCAACCTCTTCTCCATTTGGTTGAGTAGTTCTCTTTCTGCTAGCTCAAGATTACGCCTTATTTGTGAAGCATCCACTGACTCTCCCTCCTAGTTTAAAATTTTTTCTATACTCAAACATAATTATTTGTCTATCATGCTCTATTATGTCAAAGGTGTTTTATTAAAACATTATATTCATCCCTTTCCTTGCCATCCCTCTATCAATAGACTATAAGCTTCTTACTGTTCCCCAGGACTAGAATATTCTACCTGCTCACCACTGCCTCATGTTTTTTCATGCTTCCTTTAAGCCACATCAAAAATCCCACCATCTAGGGGGTGGCTAGGTGGCACAGTGGATAGAGCACTGGCCCTGGAGTCAGGAGGACCCGAGTTCAAATCCGGCCTCAAACACTTAATGATTTCCTAGCTGCGTGGCCTTGGGCAAACCACTTAACCCCATTGCTTTGCAAAAACTGAAAAAAAATCCCACCATCTATAGAAAATCTTTCTAAATTTATTGTAATTCTAGGGTCTTCTCTCTCTGATGATTATTTCCTGTTTATTGTCAATATAGATTTTCCATCCATGGTTATTTTCAAGTTATCTTTCTTCTTTGACTGTAAGCTCCTTGAGAGCAAGGTTAGTCTTTTTTCTCTATTCTGTATTCCCAGGATTTACCCACAGAGCTTTTAATAAATATATATCGACCAGCTGTTTTCTTTTCTTTTGAGATTTTGGCAAGGCAAATGGGGCTAAGTGGCTTGCCCAAGGCCACACAGCTAGGTAATCATTAAGTGTCTGAGACCGGATTTGAACCCGGGTCCTCCTGACTCCAGGGGCTGTGTGTGCTTTATCCACTGTGCCACCTAGCCGCCCCAACCAGCTCTTAAGGGAAAAAAAGACTATAACATATCTTAGGGTCCTCAATATCAAAGTGTCTTACACAAATAAGTCTTTAATGAAGATCTAGTGAGTGAATCAATGAAGTAAAAGATTACTCAAACCTCATATCTTCATTTTACAGATGAAGTAACTAAGACTTAGACGAGTCAAATGACCTGGTCATACTTATACAGCAATTAATATCAGAACTATTTATTAAACTCTTAATAAGTATGACATAATGGAAAATACATGCACATATTGATTTATATGGAAATGTTTAACATAATTAGACATGTATAATCTAAATTAGATTTCTCTCTATCAAGTGGAGGGTGGAGGGGATGGAGGGTGAAGAGGAGGTAGGGAGGAAGCAATCTACCAATGAGACACTGCCTTTCAGCAAGCTAAGAGCCCCTGAACAAGCAGTCTGGGCAGCTAAGCATGGGCCAACCCAAGCAAACTGAACCCCAACAAAAGCCACTGTTTAGGCCTTTATCCCTTTGCTAACCAGTACTGAAATCCCACCCCATAACAGTGAACACCAAGACCCTGCCTCCTGGGATCTACCAACAGAGAGCTCTGTTTATATAGCTGCAGCAAAAACTCTATTCCTGAAGCAGGTCAGCAACAGGGGGAGGCCAGTAGGGAGTCTCCACCCTCCAGTTCAAGTCAGAGAATGTAAATTTAATGTAGTTAAATCCTGAAACCCAGTGAAAATGAATAGTAAGAAGCAAAGCCTCAACACATAAAGCTTGAGACATTGCAGGACCAGAGTCCAACTCTTATTTACTAAGTCACAAAAAGAAAAATGGAAAAAAAATTTCAAAAAAAGGAAAGAAATAGAGTTTGGCAATAGAAGGTTACTGTGGTTTTAGAGAGGATAAAGGCACAAACTTAGGAAAATTATGTCAAAATGGTTAAATGTGAAACCTTAAGAAAAACATAATTTAATTTTAGAACCAGAAAGAATTCCTGGAAGAGCTTAAAAAAGAATTTGTACAGCAAATTAGAAAAGTAGGAAAAAATTGCGAAACAAAATGAGAGTAATAAGAGAATTATGAAAAAGGAGTCAATAGTATGGGAAAAAAATATACAAAAAAATTCCCAAGGAAAATATCTCCCTAAAAAATAGAATGACAAGTGGAAAAGAAAGTACAAAAGCTCAATGAAGAAACTAATTCCTTAAAAATTAGAATTGACAAGTAGAAACAGAGACAAATCAAAAAAGTTAAAAAAAAATTGAAAAATTTCTCTTTGGAAAAGCAACAGACCCAGAAATATATTCAGGAGAGATTATTAAGAGTTATTGGACTACCTGAAAATAATGATGGGTTTTTTTTTTTAGATTTTTGCAAGGCAAATGGGGTTAAGTGGCTTGCCCAAGGCCACACAGCTAGGTAATTATTAAGTGTCTGAGGCCAGATTTGAGCCCAGGTACTCCTGACTCCAGGGCAGGTGCTTCATCCACTGCACCACCTAGCTGCCCAATAATGATGTTTTTAAAAGTGTGGACTTTATCTTTCAAAGAAAATCACATTGATATATTAGAACCAGAAGGCAAAATAGAATTTGAAAGAATTCACTAAACATCATCTTAAAGAGATCCTAAAATAAAAACTCCCATAGCCAAATTCTAGAGAACACAGATCAAAAAGAAAATATTACAAGTAACCAAAAAGAAACAATTCAACTGTCATGGAACAACAGTCAGGATATCACAGGATTTGGCGGCTTCCACATTAAAGGACCAGAAAGCTTGGAATGTGACATGCAGGAGGGCAAAGAAGTTAGGATTACAATCAAGAACCACCTACCTAGAAAAATTAAATATAATCATTCAGTGAAAAAATAGGCATTTAAAGAAACAAGGACTGTCAAGCATTTCAAATTAAAAGACCTTTATTGTATTTTTTTAAATGACCTCCAAATATAAGATTCAAGGGAAACATAAAAAGGTAAAAAGGAAACAAGAATGCAAGAACATAAGAAATTAAATAAGATTAAATTGTTTTAATTCCTATATGGCAAGATAATATTGGAACTCAAGTTTATTACTTATTAGAGCAATTAGAAAGAGTATTATGTAGGTAGAGGGTGTAGATATAAGGTGACTTTGATGGGATGATACCATGTGTGGGCTGGGAAACAAAAGATAAGGGTGGGAAAGAAAAGTGCACTGGAAGAAGAAGAAGGAGGGGTAAATGGGGGTAAATTATCCTAAATAAAAGGTATGAAAAAGCTATTATAATGTAAATGAAAATAGGGATGGGCAGGCAAAGTTTTAACTTTGCTCTCATTAAAATTGGATTAAAAAAGGGAAAGGCATACAATCAGTTGGATATAGAAACCTATCTTGCTCTATAATTATGACAAAAGGAAAGGGAAGAGGAGACTAATAAAAATGGAGAAGTAAAACACTCATGAAGAGGGAAATGGTAGGGAGCAAGGGGTTAAAATAAACAAGTGAAAAATAGCATGAAGAATAAGATGCAGTTGCTATAATTTTAAATGTGAATGGGATGAACTCACTCATGAAAATTAAGTGGATATCAGAATGGAATAAAAAAAACAGAATCCTACAACATGTTGTATACAATACATTTGAAGCAGAAAAAGGCAAACAGGAAAAAACGATTTTGCAGAATCTATTATACTTCAGCTGAAGCAAAGAAAGTAGGGATAAAATCATGATCTCAGACAAAGCAAAAGCAAAATCTAATTTAAAGAGATAAAGAAGGAAGCTGAAAGTTACCATAGACAACGAAGTCATATAAATACTAAATGGATATGCACCAAATAGGATAGCATCTAAATTTTTGGAGTTTAATTAGTTATAGGAAGAAATAATCAAACTTTTCCCATCTCATGATCAGATAAATCTAACCAAAAAAAAAAATAAACAAGAATGAAGTTAAGGTAAATAGACTTCTGGAAAATTTAGATATTATAGATCTCTGGAGAAAACTGAATGATAACAGAAAGGATTATACATTTTTCTCAGCAGTACATGCCACCTACACAAAAACTAAGCATGTATTAGGACATAAAAATGTCATGACCAAATGAGGAAATATCAATTGTATCCTTTTCAGATAATTTCAATTAAAAAAATTGCATTCAGTAATGGAAAATTGAAAGATTAAATATTTATTGAAAATTAAATAATCCAATCCTAATAAATAAATTAAAGAACAAACCACAGAAATAATAATTTCATTAAAGAAAATGACGATGGGTACAGTCAGTGCAGTACATGGGGTAAACATAACTCTAATTGCTTACATAATATGATAGAAAAAAAGTAGATCAATAAATTGGGCATGCAACTAAAAAAAGAAAAAGAACAAATAATTAAATACCAAATTGGGAATTTTAAAATCAAAGGAGAGTAAGAAAACTTTTAACTAATAAATAAAACAAGACACTGATTTTATGAAAAAAATCAATAAAATAAGTCATTTATTAATTTGATCATAAAAGGAGAGAGGAAAACCAAATAACAAGTATTAAAAATTAAAGGAGACAATTCACCATGAATGAAGAGAAATTGAAGACAATTCTCAGGGATAAATTAACCAGATTAATAGAAGAAGTAAAATAATTGAATACCTCAATCATAGAAAAGAATTTGAGCAAGTCATCAATAAACTCCTCAAGAAAAAAATCCCCAGGACTAGATGGGCCAAACTAACTTTAGCAAGCATTTAAAAACCAATAAATCCATTATTATATAAATTATTTAGAAAAATAGGTGAAGGAGAAGTCCTATCAATTTTTATGGAACAAATATGGTTCTGATATCCAACAGAGAAAGAAAATTATAGACCAATTTCCATAATGAATACTGGTGCAAAAAAATCTAAGTAAAATATTAGCAAGGAGATTACAGGCTTAGCAAACAAAGACTATAAACAGGTCAGATTTATACCAAGAATGCAGGGATGGATCGATATTAGGATAATAATTAATATAACTGATCAAATCAATACCAAAATTAATAGAAATCATAGGATTATCTCAATAGATGCAGAAATTGTCTGAGAAATTACAGCACTCTTTCCTATTAAAAACACTAGAGGACATAGGAATAAATGGAGTTTACCTTAAAATGATAAGTATATTTATCTAAAGCCATCAGCAAATATTTTCTGTAATGGGAATGTTATTCTAAGATAATCCTAGAGAAGCAATTAAAAAACATTGAAATTATTAACAATTTTAACAAAGTTGCAGGATTCAGAAAAAACTCATAAATTATCAGTATTTCTATAAATTGCCAACAAAGTCCAACAACAAAAGATAAAGAGAAATTCCATTTAAAACTTCTGTAGACAATATAAAATATTGGGAATCTTAACTGCGAAGGCAAACCCAGGAACTATATGAACACAACTTTTCACACAAAATCAGATCTAAACAATTGGAAAAATATTAATTGCTCATGAGTAGGCTGAGTCAATATAATATAAAGGATAATTCTATCTAAATTAATCTATTTATTAAGTATCATACCAATCAAATTATCAAAATTTATTTTATAGAGCTAGAAAAAAGTTATCTGGAAGAAAAAAGCTCAAGGATATCAAGAGGATGATGAAAAATAACTTCAAAACAAGGTGGTCTAGGCATAACAGATCTCAAACTGTATTAAAAATAGTAATTATTGAAACAATCTGCTACTGGCTAAGAAACAGAGTGGTGGATCAAATAAAATAGGTTAAATACAAATTATGTCATCATTAATGATGATAGTAATCTAGTATATGATAAACCCAAAGATTCAAATATTTGGAATAAAAACTCACTACTTGACAAAAAACTGCTGAGAAAACTGGAAAATAGTATGGCAGAAGCTAGGCATAGACCAACATCTCACCTATAAAAGAAGATAAGATCAAAATGGGTACATAATTGAAGCATAAAGAGTGTGACACTAAAAGCTAATTAATTTTACCTGTCGTATTTATGGACTAAAGGGAAGAATGTAGGACCAAAGAAGATATAGTGTTACAAAATGTAAAAGAGATAATTATGATTATATAAAATTAAAAAATTTTGGTACAAACATAACCAATACAACTAAAATTATAAGAAAAGCAGAAAACTGAGGGGGGGGGGAACTTTGTAGCAAGTATCTCTGATAAAAGTTTCATTTCCCAAATATATGATTCAAATATATAAATATACAATCTCTAGTTGATAAATGATCAAAAAGCAGTTTTCAGACTATTATCAAAACCATCTATAATTATATGAAAAATGCTATAAATCACTGCTGATCAGAGAAATGTAAATTAAAACAACTGTGGTACCACCTCACATCTATCAGAGTGGCTAAATCACCAAAAGAAAAAAGTTGGATATTGGAGGGAATTTGTGAAAACTGGAACACATTCATTGTTGGGCTCATCCATTGTGAGCTCATCCAGCCATTCTGAAGAACAAATTGAAACTATGCCCAAAGGGCTATAAAATTGTTCATATCCTTTCATCTTCTAACACCACTGATCTATAGAACAAGGACATTCAAAAATGGGTAAAGAACCTATATAGCAGTACTTTTTATGTAGGCTAAGAATTGGAAATCAAATAGATGCCCATCAACTGATGAATGAACAATCTGTTGCATATGATGGTAATATGATATTATTATGCTATAAGAAATAACAAAGGAGAATAATTTCAGAAAAATCTGGAAAGGCTTACATGAACTACTGCATAGCAAAGTGAACAGGAGAAGAATGTTGTACACAATAATAGCAATGTTTTTCTATGAACAATTGTGATTGACTTAGCTATTCTGAGTAATACAATGATTCAAAATAATCCCAAAGAAACAATGGTAAAGCATAGCATCTGCCTCCAAAGAACTAGTATTGACTGAATAACAACTGAAGCATTCAGTTTTTCATGTTCTTTTTTTATTTTCTTTTATTTAAATCTTGTACAAAATTACTTATATGGAAATGCTTTGCATAATTGCACATGTACAACCTATGTCTGATAGTTTACTATCTCAGACTGGGATTAGGGAAGTGTGAGAGAGATAAAATTCAAAATTGTAAATAAAAATGTTTAAAAAATTGTGGGAAAAAAGAAGGCATATTGAAATTAAATATTGAACTTGACTCACAGGATCTGAGTCCAAATCCCAGATTTCATTATTACTACTTTTGTGCCTGGAGACAAATCATTAACTATTGTAATGTTCAGTTTCCTTTTCTGTAAAGGATTGTGACTGACCTAAATAATCCTAAATACCCTTCCACTTCTGAGCCTATTATTATCTAGTGTCCATAGCAAACTTATTTCCTCATCAATTATAATAGAGATACCTTTATTTCATTTTTAATACCTTGTCAAATAAATCATTATTGATTAGAGAAAAGAAAAATTAAAATAACCTTGAGATATCATTTTACATCTATCAGAATGGTGAAAATGGTTGAAGGAGAAAGCAACAAATGTTGGAGAGCATGTGGAAAAATTGGAAACTAATTCATTACTGTTAGAACTTGAACCATTTTGGAGGAAAATCTGTACTTATGCTCAGAGTTATTTAAGTAACTATACCCTTTGATCAAGTAATATTACTACTAGGTCTAATGGCAGCCATTTCTAGAGTGGGGGAGTGAAGGAAAGAGAAAATTGCATAGTAGTTTTATTGTATATTTCAAAGGAATAACAAATTGTTCATAATACTTTTTCAGTTTCATGTGCAAATTTTTAATCAATTATGTTATAGAAATGCCTGTTATTTCATAAATTAAAAAACCTATAATAGGCAATAAAAATTTAATAGAAAAAAGGACAAGTCAATCTAAGACATGTTGCTTAAAGACAGAAAATAAATATGGGAATAACAGCTGGGTTGAGCAGATAATATAAACAAAAATAAAACTAATACTTATATTGTACTTATGTCAAACATAGTGCTAAGTGCTTTACAATAATTTTCTTGTTTGATCCTCACAATAATGCTGGGAGTTGGGTACTATTATTTTTCTCCATTTTACAGATAAGGAAACTGAGACTGAAGAAACTGAAGAAACAGAAGTGGCTTACCCTGGATTACATAGCTAGTAATTGTCTGAAGATATATTTGAACTCAGACTTTCTTGACTTTAGGTCTATCTCTACCTACTGTGCCATTTAAAAAAAACTGCTATTGGGCAACTAGGTGGCACAGTGGATAGAGCACCAGCCCTGGACTCAGGAGTGCCTGAGTTCAAATCCAGCCTCAGACACTTAATAATTACCTGACTATGTGGCCTTGGGCAAGCCACTTAACCTCATTACCTTGCAAAAAAAATGCTATTAAAATTTTTTTATAAGTTAGGAAAATACTGATTGGTGAAGGTTATTATTTATTTTAACAATGAAAAGAAACTATTAAGAAAACAACAATGAATACCAAACCACATACCTATTTTTTCACTCCTATAAAATCTTTTTGAGAATAATCAGCATATGTATCAAAGATTCCCTCTATGCAAATATGGGAAAATAACTAGAAGGATTTCATGAATAATAAGCTGTGATAAAACATATCTTTCTAGTCACATACTTAAATGATGTAGAGATTGCAAGATTTATTTTTGTTGGATTTGTTTTGTTGAATGTATTTATTTTTGTTGACTTAAAAATTAGCTTTGAGAGCAAAATGGAGAGCTTATAAAAAGAATTTAAAAACCAAAGAAGAAAGGAAGAAGAAAAATGGAAAAAATAAATGAGAATCATGGGAAAATTATGAAAAATTGGCCACAGAATTCACCTCTTTAAAAAAAAGGAAATACAAGAGGTAATTGAAGAAAATAAAACCATAAAAACTAGAATTGAGCAAATAGAAACCATTGAATCTATGAGACTATGAGATTCCATTAACAAAACAAAAAGTCTGAAAAAATTGAAGAAAATGTAAAAGAGTATTTTTAGAAAAACAAATGACCTGGAAAAAAGATCCAGGAGAGACAATAAGACAATGTATGAATAATCGACTACCAGAAAGCCTAGGTCACAAAAAGAACCTGAAAAATATTATGAAGGGAATTTTAAGGGGAAAATGTCCAACTCTGCTGGAATAAGAAAACAATGTAAGCATTGAAAAAATACACATAGCCCCTCCAGAAAGAGACCCCTGGATAAAAACTCCAAGGGCTGTTATAACCAAATTCAAGAACTCTCAAATAAAGGAGATAATATTGCAAACAACAAAAATAAAATAATTCATATACCACAGAAACATAATCAGACTCTCACAGGACCTATCAACTTCAACAATGAAGGATCAGAAGACCTGGAATAGCATATATCAGAGAGCAAAAGACAAGGGATTATAACTCAGAATGTACTATTCTCCAAAATTCAGCATGTACTGTCAAGGAAAAAGATGAATGTTTAACAACATAGAGGATTTCCAGAGTTTACTGACACTAAGAGCAGAACTGAACAAAGAATCCAATTGCCAAATGTACAAATCAAGAGTTGTATAAAAAGGTAAATAAAAGGGGAAGGAAAAAACAAAACAAAACAATGTTTGTCAAGCCCATCAAACTGTATACAGGCCTAAAAGGGAAGATCCAACATTTATTTAGAGCTTTAATTCTTTTAGGATAGTTAAAGTCTTGAATGTAATTGAAAAGACTGGACTTAAAGAATATGGGTATAGTTGGGTATTGTCTCTCCATTGAAGAAGTTCAATATGACTTCACTATGTTTGAGACAAAAAGTCCTGATGAAAAGCAGGGGTGTTAACTTTAAACTTAAGTGTCTCATTATCCTTTGACCCACTTTTAACTCTGCTGTGCTGACAAAAGCTTAGCACTTTGTCTAATGAGGGCATCATAAGCTGGCTGGTTCTGCATCAAAGTCTCAGTAACTTACAATGGTTTGTAAAGTTCTCAGGTGAGACCTTCAGAGACTCCCAGTACTTAGAGTCTTTACAACTCTTGCAGTTATTTAGACCAGGGTTTGATTGATTTAATCTATGCTTCTCTCAAGTATAGTGTAGGGGAGTGGGAGGTAAATTTTGAGAGAAAATAGTCCTGAAAGGAGGGGTACAAATAGTCCAAGAAATGATTTGACTTTAGATGATACTTTGGCTCATGAGGAATACTGTGTATCCTTGGAGGGTACTTGAAAAAGGGGTAAAGTAAAATTTTATTATAATCATAATTTGATGTTATTTGAGACAATGTTGCTTATCAAGCATTCAAGAAATCAATCTTGTTATGATACTTTGACAACAATATGAGCTTATTAAGCATTCAAATAAACAAACTGTGCTTATTAATACTTGATTAATTATATTAGGATGATAATTAACACCAGGTGGAGAGGTACAAAGATATATTACTTTAGAGGGAAAGAAGGTAGAGTGTGAAATCTGAGTAAATTCTATTCAATATATTTAAATTTTAAAAGAAAAGTCAAAGGGGAAAGGGAGTAAAATTTTGGTGAAGAGGAGTAAAAGTAAAGGAAAGAGAAAATATAAATGGAGGAAAAATAGGGAGGGAAATACAGAATTAGAAATCTTAATTGTAAATGTAAATGGGATGAACTGTCCCATAAAACAGAAGCAAGATAACAAAATGGATTAAAAAACAAGAATTCTACAATATGTTGTTTACAAAAAAAATTGAAGAAGAGAAATACAGGGTAAAGGTAAAAGGATGGAACAAAATATATTATGCCTCAACTGAATTAAAAAAAAATCAGTGGTAGTGATCTTGATCTCAGATTAGTAAAAGCAAAACTCAATCTCATTAAAAGGAATAAGGAGGGAAACTACAAATCTTAAAAGACACCATTGTTATTGAAGCTATATATTTACTAAATATGTATGTATCTAGTGGCATAGCATCCAAAATCCTAGAGGGAAAAGATGAGTGAATTACAAGGAGATATAGATAGCAAAACTTTAATAATGGGGGACCTTAATCTCCCTCTCTCAGAACTAGTTAAATCTAAAAACAAAATAAACAAGAATGAAGTTAAGAAGGGAATGAAATCTTAGAAAACTTAGATATCACAGACCTCTGGAGAAAACTTGTGGGGATAGAAAAGAATATATCTTTTTCTCAGCAGTAAATGGCACCTATACCAAAATTTCCCATGTTGTAGGGCACAAAGTCTTTAAAATTAAATGCAGAAAGTTAGAAATAATAAACACACACTTCTCAGCCCATGATGCATAAAAATTACATGTAATAAAAGGTCATGGAAGGATAAACCAAAAACTAATTGCAAATTAAACAACTTCATCTTAAACAGTAAGTGAATCAAATAGCAAATAAGAGGTCAATAATTATATCCAAGAAAGTGGTACTAATGAGATATCATACCAAAATTTATGGGATGCAATCAAGGTAGTTTTGAGGGGAAGCTTTATATCTCTAAACACCTATATGAATAAAATAGAGAAGGAGGAGATCAATGAATTGGGTATGCAACTAAAAATCAAACTAGAAAAAGAACAAATTAAAGATCCCCAATTAAATACCAAATTAGAAATTCTGAAAATCAAGGGAAAGATTAATAAAATTGAAAGAAAGGAAACCATTGATTTCATAAATGACACTAAGAGTTGGATTTATGAAAAAGCTAATAAAGTAGACAAATCTTCAGTTTATCTGATTTTAAAAAAAAGAAAAAAGCTAAACAAATTACCAATATCAAAAATGAAAAGGGTGAACTAATCACCAATTAGGAGGAAATTAAAGAGATAATTTGGGCTTTCTTTGCTGAACCATGTGCCAATAAATTGGATAACTTGAATGAATATTTACAAAAATACATAGTGCCCAGATTAACAGAAGAGGAAAAATTATTTTTAAAAAATCCCATTTCAGAAAAAAGAAATTGAAGAAACCATCAATAAACTCCCTAAAAAAAAGTCACCAGGTCCAAATTGGTTTACACATGAATTCTAACAAACATTTAAGGAAGAATTAATACCTATTATATATAATTTATTTAAAATAATAGCAGAAGGAGTTCTATCAAATTCCTTTTACTATACCAACATGGTGCTGATATCTCAACCAGGAAAAGGCAAAATATCCAAAGAAAATTATAGACCAATCTCCCTAATGATTATAGGCAAAAAATCTTAAATAAAATTCTAGAAATGAGACTAAAGCAAGTTATTACTAAGATAAAACACCATATTCCATTAGGATTTATACCAGTTTGGCAGGGATTGTTCAATATTAAGAAAACATTCAACAAAACCAACAGAAATCACATGATTATCTCAATAGATGCTGGAAAAACCTTTGATAAAATAATTCAGTTCCTATTAAAAAACACCAGAAATTGGAAATAAACTGAGTTTTCCTTACAATAATAAATATCTGTCTAAAACCATCAACAAATATTGTATGTAATGGGAAATAACGCCAAGCATTTCCAATAAAATCAGCAATGAAGCAAGGATGCCTATTATCACCATTGCTATTCAAAGAATCAGAATTGGCAATGAGAAAGCAAAGCTTTCACTCTTGTTTTTTTTTTTTTTTTGTTTCTTTGGGATTTTTTTTAAGGCAGTGTGGTTAAGAGGCTTGCCCAAGACCACACAGCTAGGTAATTGTTAAGTGTCTGAGGCTGGATTTTAACTCAGGTACTCCTGACTCCAGGGCTGGTGCTCTATCCACTGCACCACCTAGCCGCCCCAAGCTTTCCCTCTTTGTAGATGATATGGTGGTATACTTAGAGAACCCAAGAAAATCATCTAAAAAATTCCTTGAAACAATTAAAAATTTCAGCAAAGTAGCAGGATATAAAATAAACCCACATAAATCATCAGCATTTCTATATATGAACAACAAAGCCCAAGAGCAAGAGATAAAAAGGGAAATTTCATTTAAAATAACTATAGGCATCATTAAAAACTTGGGAATCTACCTCCCAAGACAAATCCAGAAACTGCATGAACACAATTATAAAGTATTTCTCACCCAAATAAAGTGAGATCTAAATAATTTGGAAAATATCAAATGCTCATGATTAGTTAAGCTAATACATATTTAAGCTAATAAAATAAATATGACAGTTCTAACCAATTGCCATACCAATCAAACTACCAAATAGCTACTGAGCTAGAAAAAAATAGCAACAAAATTTATCTGTAGCAACGAAAGGGATATAGTATAGTTGTGAGGAGATATGTCATTTTTTCATTTTCACTTCTCCAATAATGATTTGGAGTAAAGGAATAGAAAGGGAACTGATGAAAAAAAAACTGTAAATGAAATGGCCTAGTTCTACCAGATCTAAAACTATACTATAAAGTGGCAGTCATCAAAACTGCCTGGTACTGGTTCAGAAATGGAATAATGGATCAGTGGATTAAGACAGGTTCAAAAGAAACCATAGGAAATGACCGCAGCAATCTGTTGTTTGACAAATCTAAAGATATCAGCTTGTGAGCTAAGAACTCACTATTTGACAAAAATTGTTGGGAAAACTGGAAAATACTATGGCAAAAATGGTTTAGATCCAACTCTCACAGGCTTTTACCAAAATAAGGTCAAAATGTGTACAGGATTTAGACATAAAAGGTGACAACATAAATAAATTAATAGACCAAGAAATACTCTATCAGATCTTTGGAAAGGGGTCAGATTTATGAACAAATAAAAATGGAGCTCAATATAAACTGAAAAATAAATGATTTTGACTATATTAAATTAAAAAGGTTTTACAATAATAACAACAATGTTGCCAAAATTAGAAGGAAAGTAGAAAGCTGGGAAACAATTTTCACAACTAGAAGTCCTGATAGAGGTCTAATTTCTAAAATTTATAGAGAATTATATCAAATTTATAGGGTTACAAGTCATTACCCAAATGTTAAAAGATGGTCAAAGGATATGACTAGGCACTTTTCAAATAAAGAAGTTAAAACTATATATATAGTCATATGAAAAAAATGCTCCAAATCATTATTGATTAGAGAAATGCAAATTGAAACAACTATGAGCTATCTCCTCACACCTATCAGACTGGCCAAGAGGAGAAAAAGGGAAAATGATCAATGTTGGAGTGGGTGCAGCAGGACTGTGACTGATGCATTACTGGTGGAATTGTGAACGGATCCAACCATTCTAGAGAACAATATGGAACTATGCCCAATGAGCAATAAAAATGTTCTTACCCTTTGACCCAGCAATTCCAATTCTAGGCTTACATCCAAAAGAAATCATAAAAAAATGGGAAAAGTCCCACATGTTCCTAAATATTCATAACAGCTCTTTTTTAAGTGGCAGAGAATTATGAATTGAGGGAATGTTCAGCAATTGGGGATGCCTAAATAAGTACATGAATACTGTGGAATACTATTGTTCTGTAAGAAACTATAAAGGATCCAACTCTAGAGAAGTATGGAATGACTTATAGGATCTGATGCTGAGCAAAGGGACCAGAACCAATAGAACAATGTACACATTAACAACAACATTATGAGATGATCAACCTTGATGGAAGCACTCCTCTCAGCAGTTCAGAGAGCTAAGTGGGAAGGATAATTTGGTCAAACATGAAAAATACTCTTCAAAGTAATAGGAAAGTTTAATGAGGGGGATGGTTATTAGGGGAAGGGCAAGTTCTCTTTTATGTTTGCTGAAATTGAGTTGTCTATGACTCAATGATATGGAAAATCCCCCATTCAAAACCTGTTATAGGAAGAGATTCTCACTAATATACTGATGTCAGTATGAATTAACCCAACGATTCCAGAAAACAATTTGTAATGATGCAAAAAAATTAAACTATTTCTTTGAAACAACAATCTTGATCAATAACAGAAAGAGTACATATGTAACGAAATATTAAAAAAGTATTTTTGTAGTAGTTTAAGGAAAAAAATTAGAGAAAATAAAAATAGAAATCAACTCACCCCACTAATTAGAGGATGTCTAATCAAATTGTGGTATCATGAAGATGATGTAATAATATTGTATTATAAGAAACAATACACATCCAGAATTCACAGGAAAAAATAGCAAGACTTCCATGAACAGATATAAATTTAAAAAAAGCAAAAAAAAATAATTTAAATGAAAAATAAGGAAGTATGGGAATCTCTTAGATCCTAGGAGTTCAACTATTTTATTATTTAATTATTCAATTATTTTCTCATAACAAAAGTATCTATTTTTGGCTTTTCTTTCTCAACTAAACCCCAATCTCTTATTGCCAGGTTTTTTGGATAGACAACTGTACTTGAAATAAGCATATAAAATACACATGTCCAAAATTGATGGTAGAAATTATTATTTCTTTCATATATGAATAAACAATTGTGGAATTTTCCCCTTCCTATTTCCTTATGCAGAAATCATAAACCTGTATGCTGATCAGTCTCTGAAGGATATTGTAGATGAACGAGATTATTTAAATCCCCAGGATACTTTTCTATCATGGGTTGGATATCCCACCCAACTATAGGACTTTACAAAGATTTAACCTAAAGGGAATTCTGACCCATTATTTTTTCTCAGGCTTGGAGGGTGGAGGGAGAGGAGAGAGGAAATTGTCTAAATTACTAAAAGGATGAATTGGTCTGGCTTGAGACAATCTCTCTTTGTCATGGGTGACATAAAGTTATGTCCCCAGTCCTTCCTTAATATAAGTCTACTTCTCATTATAATATGAGAGAGAGAGAGAGAGAGAGAGAGAGAGAGAGAGAGAGAGAGAGAGAGAGAGAGAGAGGAATGGTCTCCTTAATTGTTAACTAATCAGAGTTAATTGCCACCTGTTGGAAACCCACTTATACCTAAAGGTATATAAATGTCTAAAAGCCACCATGATCTGCATTGGTTTAGGAAATGACCTTTTTATTAATTATCTATGAACAATATCTGGTGGTTGGAAGAATAGGTTGTGAAATAAATGTAGTGCTTAAAAAGAGACATCAATAAAATTCTTTTCTTTTTTAGCCCTAGAAGTGATGTGAAAGAACATACATTTTTTTATCCTGTTTATTTTTTGCATATCCCTAGTACTCATTAAAAGAGAGGGAGCAAAAAAAAAAAAAAGATTTAGAGATGAATGGAATTTCCAGCATACCAACTTTGTTTTTTCTTGTATTAGCCAGATGTCAGGAATTAAAATGAGTCAAAGCATGCTGGGAATTTTCTGTGCAATGTAAAAGTCAATTTCAAACTACTTCAATTTAGGAAAGTTGGGTGAACCCCTAGGCCTTGTGAGAAGTTATTTCAAAGTCAAGAACTTTCCCAAAGATTAAACCTTCTCTAGATGTCAATATGAGTGTCTACTATTATTTGGGAATTCATCAGGCTGTTTACTGAAGTATTTTGTGAAGTCTTCCCTCATATTAATAGATTTTGCTGCAAAAACAGCTTTGTCATTACTAATCTTTGAGTTTTTTTCACATCATTGTCTCCAATCTTAAATTTTCACAAAGCACAAGTTGTTTAGAAGTACATGCGAGACATAGACCTGCTAGAGTTTGCTTTTTCTTTAGTGTCACTTATGAACCATTCTTCACATTCACCAAGACAAGATCACCACCAGCCTGGAATATAGACAGTCTAGCAACACTGAATCAAAGTCAAAAGCAGGAGTTAAATCACCACAAATGCATTTTTTTAAAAGGTCAATTTAGTTTTCTGATTTCTTACGTCTATGAAACAACAATTAAGTGGCTTCAGTGTCTTTCCCCTCTCCAACCAAAATAAATGTTGCTTTGGTGTTGTGTAGTCAACCTATTTGGCAGTCACAAATTAAGTCAAGATTTTAAAAAATCATCTCTTTGGTTATAAAACAAAGAACTACTTAAATGTGGGAAGAATTAAAGATATGCTAGCTAGGTCTTCTCATATCACTGTTTCAAAAAATAGATGTGTTGGATATTTAGAAACAGAGATGACTAAGAGAGAGAGCTGGTTGGTGCCCTGAAACTCATTAAAAATAACTAGAGGAGTGCTTATAACATGTTGGGCAGATAACAAATGAAAGTCTTAGAAAGCAACTAGGTGTTGTTTAAAAAACTTTATTTGGAATCAGAAAATTTGGGTTCAGATCTTAGCTCTATCTTTGGAAAAGTTTTTCTAATTCAGCTCTATGCTTCCTCATATGTAAAATGAAAGGATTAAATAACTTCAATGCTCTAATTCAGTTCTGAATATTTTTCCTATGATTTATACAAAAACATTAACAAGAATCTTTATTTTTGATCATCCCCACATAGGAAAGACCAAGTGGATGAATAATATTGATTGCTTCCATTGTTGTAGGCAATTGGATGAACAATCTATAGAGTTTGTTTTTCAGTTTATATCTGTGGGGAAGGAAGTGCAATTTGACAGTGAGTTGGATTCATAATTGAACAGGAGGGAGAGTATATTGAATTGCCTTTAAATAACTGCAAATCTATAGTAAGCTCAAACTTCTCCCAGAGAGAGAAAAATTATCCACTAACAATAATTTAATAACATGATTAAATTTTTTCATACATTAAAATGGTTTTTATTAAGATATCTTAACAAAATGGCACACCTCTCTCATGGTGGGAGAGAGAAGCAAGAAATTCCAGAAATGGAAGGTCTTTTATGCAGTTTGAAAGGCTTTGCTCCTGCCCACCATGCCAATCATAGGTTGGGGTTACAAATCTAATTGATTCATTGATTCCTATACATTTTCCCCTTCCTATTCATTATATTAATGGGCAAGAACAACGAGATCTCCTTGAGCATGCCCAAAGGAGGTCAAGACTCTATGATAAGTTAAACAGGTGGGGCATCAGTTTTTTGATCAAATGAAGTCTGTATCTTTTTATCTTAACTCAATTACCTCTCCATAGACAACAATATAGGCAGACCCTAGTCTTTGTAATATAAACTATCAATCCTCCCTTTACATTGTTGAGGAACCCAAACCCCACATTTTCCTGATGATTCCCCCTTTTCTTTTAGAATAAAAATTTGGGGTTCCACACCTCATTAGTGATTTCTTGCTTGAATCACAATCCTTGTTATTGACAAACTACTGACTTTTTCTTCTATCAAGCTTTGTACTTCCTTTTTATCAGAGACATGGACCCATCCTATCTTTCATGTGAACTTTCTGATGTCTTTTACTATTTGCCTATTGGCATCTATCTGCATAGATTCAATTTACTACAAACTCCTCCTTCTCCAAACAACAGATTTGTTTGCATGGCTTAGCCAGCCAGCAAGTTGAGGCCCTAGCTATCTAACTGGCAATTTTTCCACTTCAGTTTAGAATCTAATCAAGCATATAGATTGGGGTTCCATAGCCCCAACTCCAATCCTGTGCCCAAGTAGTAGGCCCTTAAGTCTAGATAACAACTCCCTGTCCAACCCTTTGGACAAATGGGTGTAGACAGTAGTTCCACAAATCCAATAATGTACCTTTAGTGCTGGTTGGTCTTCCAGGAATATAGTTTCCCAGTTTCCAACAAATGGATAATACTGTTTATCCTTACTTCCAAGAGGCCCTCCTGAATAAATTATATAATTATCATGATAATAGGTACATTTCCAAAGTTGCTATACCTCCCTCCATTGGCAAGTTTTTAAACCAATGTCTTTAGATAGATCTTCCTAGCTCCAAAATTGATCAAAATAAATTCCTGATCTTGTGTTATTGGACTAATCCCAAGAATAGCTAATATATCTAGTGATGTTCCTTGAATTATTTTTCTTGCAAATGGCCATTTCTGCACTTTCCTTGTAAGTCTATACTAACTACTAATCAGTTTCCTTAACAAGTCCCCCAATGTGCACATCTTTACAAGGGATCCAGGTATCATCATTACACCTCACATGAGTCTCAGTCCACCTATATCCTTAAGTTGTACAGTCCATAATGTATGTACCCTGATTCTGGACATGTCCAGACATTTGCTACTTCCCAGGAAAATAGCCTGGCCAGAATGGTATAAACAATAATCACTCTGAACTGACTCAGTCATAGGCCACTGGTGTCTCTCTCCTCTGGATCAGAATCCTGTGCCATAGTGCATTTCTGACAAAGAACTAAGAATCTAGGCTGGACCCAAAGGGATTGGCATCCAAGGCCAATTCTCAAACTGCTGTATACTACTGCAAGTCCACCAATCAGCCACACCAAAAGACTGGGCATTGACTTCTGTCAGCTAGATTCTCCTCCCACCGTTACTAATACCCATTGTCTAAATCAGAGTTAGGACTCTCCCTAGAAAGGACATAAAGACTCATGTAGGATATAATCATGCCTTCCAATAAGCTCCTTCCTTTTCTCTCAATGGAGAATATCTTCACCCTGCCTCTCCTCCTTTCCATAAGGAAAGGGGCATAAGTAGGGGTGTCACACTTACAGAATCAAGGGGAAGTTAAAGATAGAATGCCTGACTAAACAAGGTCACATAGATGAGAGATGGTAGAGATGAACTAGTCTAAATTCTCTACTTCTCTCTTCTCTTCTCCCCTGGAGACATCCAATGTCCTTATATATCTTCTGAATCTGTTACAAAAAAAGTTTCCAACTCAGGTGACTTCTTAAACCCTTGTCTTCTGGTAAATAAACTGATTAACATTTTACTTATATCAAAATACATGTGTTCATCACAAAACAATGAGATTTTGGAGCTTATTACAATTTGCATTTTGCCTTACTCACTGTCATATTAACATACATACTTCACTTTAACACAAAAAACTTCCATTAGTGTTTTACTACATGAGCAAATTCCACTGAGAATATACCAGTTAAGCTTGTAACAGTCCTAACCTTTTGCTCTCATTATAATAATGACTCAAACATCCTTTACCAAAATGAATTTTTTCCCAAAATATTCCCATATTTTCTTTTTTCCTGATGTACTTATCTGACTCACATTCCTGTCCCTAAATCAAACCTTGAGACCGTAATTATCCTAAGAATGTTCCATTGTTCTTCTTTTCTAAATATCCCCTCTGACACAAAAAACTAAAGAAACTTCACTCCTAACTTACCATGTAGCTTATAGGAGGTGTCAGAGGCACACACCTAACCTATCTGGCTATTAAAACCAATTCACCTAAAACTTCTTTATTAGAGTCATTAGTTACTATAAAGATCCAGGTCATCAAAGGAAAATTCTAGATTATATGGGTAGTCAAATATCTTAGACCAGAATTATTCTTCCAGGTAAGACATTATCCAAATGTCATTTGGGGGAATCAAATCAAAAAAAGTCCAACTTCAAGCCATACTGAGAAGTCCCTTCAACTGCACATCCCTGTCCCCTGACATCTTCAGCCTAATGGCTTCCTTGACTCCAAGAACACCACATTGACCCAATAGACTTATTTTTTGCTGACCATCTTAGTATCTGATATAAAGAGAAAATTTATTAAAAGTCCCATAATCTAAAATAGTTGTTTTACCTAATTGGAACTTCCAGTGAGTTCCACTTTAGTGGACCTTCCACTAAATTCCAATTATAGTTTTAATTGGGTCCCAATTAAAGAACCCCCAACCTAAAGCTCTGAGTGTCCTTCCTGGGTTCTTGCTAAAACCAGGTATTCTGACTATGCCTGGCCCTATAGGTCTCTTCTTACTAGAGGCATCTCTTTGTATGAAATCATATCTACTCTATCTCTATATAAGATTCCCCTTGTCTAGAGAACCTTCCTTTGAGCCTGTTGTATTTTACAATTAATAAATATCTCCTTTGTCCAGGAGACTGCACAGAAAAATCTCAAATTATCTTTCTTGTATTTATCTTTCTCATATTACTTTTACTTTTACTTCAAAACAAACAGCCAGTCTTGGAATATTGGAATATGTCCAAATATTCCCAATTCACACACACATACACACACACACACACACACACACACACACATATATATAAATATATATATATAAATATATATAAATATATATATGTATGTGTATATACATATATATATATATATATATATATATATATATATATATATATATATATATACTTGTATACATAAACTTGTTTGGCTACTAGCCATCCTTAACAGACAAATTATTATTTTTGTTTTGGAAAGGCAATTGGGGTTAAGTGACTTGCCCAAGCTCCTACAGTTAGGTAATCATTAAGTGTCTAATTTAAACTGAGGTCCTGTCTCCAGGACCACTACACCACCTAGCTGCTCCCTAACATGCAAATCAATATTCAGAATTCTTTAAAACCATTAGAACATCTTAGGTGACTTTAAATTTCCACCATGTGCTATTAATTCCAATATAACAAAACAGAAATAAGAATAACACACAAATTACTAGCTTGTACAAAGCAATCCTTCCATTATTACATTATTCATGAACCCACAGACCTGTCCCAGGAGGGGTCATAATTTTTGAGATTTCCCTTATTGCCCTTCAAAGCAATCACATTTTAATCCAAGGCTTTAAAAAACATGGTATTTAAATAACATATATTCACAAGAGATATGCAAATATTATCACTTTGCAGTTACAAAAGAATATCACATAACTGATAAATATATCTTATCCATCAATGTTACCTTACAGTGGAACTACACGATTTTGGTTATCTGTCAGAGCCCCCACATCAGCTGTCTGCAGTTACCAAGAAAGAAGTTCACATTCTTTACTTCTTTTAATTTGAACATACATTGTTAATTTACACTAATCATAAGATTCCTATTTAAATATCTCATATTCCTTAGAACAAGATCCAAAAGAATATCCCACTATCTTTACACTTTTGTCTTCCACACCTCTTTACCCAGAACCTCCCAGAATCCAATCATATATATTTGTGTGTGTGTGTGTGTGTACATATATATAATACATTTAAAACACCAAAGCAATTACAACTAAACTTCCCAACAGTTTAGTTTGATAAAAGCTTTAGAGTACCTTATACAGATAATCTAGAACTCATATTGCAAAAGCTCCATCCAAATTAAAATACAATTTTTAGCATTAGCTTTTTCTCAAAATAAATCAGTAAATATCATTACTAACATAAGTATTTTTCTTCTTAGTTAACTCAATACCACTTTCCTTTAACTGAAAGGTGTTACAATGGAGTTTAAAATCCCAAATCACTTTAACAATCTAAGTTATTTAATTCCTCCATTCTGTACAAATTTTTCAGAATGTAATACTAATAAACCCTATTTTAAAACCCTCAGAGTAATTCCCAAAACTTCAGTCCAGAAGCATTATAAACAGAGTCATCACTCTTAGGTCATGTGGCCAGAGCAGGGACATTCATTAAACATGATTTTCTTTCAATAAATGTTTGACTCCTAACCCTGGTTTTATATTTTCTTCCTTTCCCAATCACATATCACAGTTGTGGTGGGGTCTCTTTCCCCTTTAAGGCTTAAGTTCTTAAAGTTTCTTGCCCCCCAACTCCCCCATGGGTGGGTGGGACGTAACTCAAATGAACTCAGTTAAGAATTCAAGTCTTAACAAGGTGGTGGATGGGATCAAGATATGTGTAAGACTACCACATGTCTAACTACCACCCCTTTCCCCCAACCCAGGGGAAAACCATAGGATCTTTCCCAGTCATAAGAATAAGAAATCTTCCCTCCTATAACTTCTCACTCTTTAAAAGTTCTTTCTTCTAAACTCCCCCCAAACCACAGCCTTTTCTTCTCAAGAGTCCTCCTCCCCTTTTCTTTTTAACTCTATACACCAGCACAGCAGAGGGAGGGGCTGAGATCCAGAGGGGAAACTGCACGCTTACTTCCAGACTTGCTTCCTCCTCCCCCAACTCAACTTCTGAAACTCCTGGGCCCAACTTCCAGTCCTTCCAGTTTAAAATTTAGATGGAGTCCCCAGACCCAGAAATGCCTAACACAGATACTTACAGAAGACAGGACACAGAGCAAAACACACACTCCCTCAGGAATATTCCAACTCACTCACACAGCACTGTATCCAATCAGCTTCCTTGGCGTCCAGCTACCGATCACATGATTCTTTTGCCCCCCCTTGCCTGGAAGCAACCTTTCCCCATTAAAATTCTGGGGAAATTCTTAGAGAGCAAACCAAAATCCCCCTCCTCCTGGACAGATCTCCTACCTGCAGGACTTCTCAGCCAGTTCAGGGTGGTTCTGGCCATCAATGCCACCCTAGAAATCATTCCTTTATCACGGTTCTACCCCCAGATATTTAATCACTCTTGACTCCAAACCTGGGCCAATCTTCACAGGAAACTCTGAGACATATCCCCAACAAAGAACACCAAGAAAGTAGACTTGAAATTAAGCCATTTGTGTACATTATTTTCTAGTGTTCTTCCTGGAAAAATACCAGGAAAAGAGATTTACATTAATATCTCAAGATGAACCCCCAAATTGTTGTTTAATTTTACATTACAAAAATCTTCTTGTGAGAGTAATCATAAACCTCCCTCCCCTGTAAAAAAAAAGATGAGAAACCTCAAGAATGATGATAGAGGGGGAAAAAAGCATACGTCAATCTGTGTTCAGATTCCAGTGACTCTGTCTGTGGGATGAGTTGACTTCCCCATCATAGCCACCAGAGAAGTTGCTTCATTATTTTTCCCACAACTGCTATTACTAGCTGTATTTCCCTCCACTCTATATCTTCCCACTCTCATCTATTCCATTCTCTCTCTCCTTTCATCCTGTCTCTCTTCAGAAGTGTGTTGTATCTGAGTACCTTTTTCCACAATCTTCCCTCTCTTCTAACACCTACCCCTCCCTTCCCTCCCCCCATCCCCCCCCCCCCTTATCCCATCCCTTTCCTCTCACTTTTCTCTAGGATAAGATAGATTTCTATACCCTATTGAGTGTTTGTTATTTCTTCTCTGAGCCATTTCTAATGATAATGAAGATTCACTCATTCCCCCCTTGCCTTCCCCCATCCCACTCCATTGTAAAAGCCTTTTTCTTGAGTCTTATGTGAAATATCTTTGCCCCTTCTTCCTCTACTTTCTCTTCCTCCCAGCAGTTTCCTTTATCATCCATTAACTCCATCTTTTTATTATATTATGCCATTATATTCAGCTCCTTCCTGTGCCTTATCTATATATGCTCCTTCTAATTACTCTTATAAATGACAAAGTTCATATGAGTTATCAGTATCTTCTTCCCATGCAGGAATGCAAACAGTTCAACATCATTAATTTTCTCATAGTTAGTCCTTCTCATCCACCCCCTCTATGGTTCCCCTGAGTCCTATACTTGGCAATCAAACTTTCTTTTCAGCTCTTCAGCTCCAATAGGAAATTTTAAAAGTCCCCTGTTTCATTGAAAGTCCATCTTTTCTCCTGAAAGAGGATATTCAGTTTTGCTGGGTAGTTGATTCTCAGTTGCAAACCAAGATCTTTTTTACCTTCTGGAATATCATATTCTAAGCCCTATAAACCCATAATGTAGATACTACCAGATCCTGTGTAATCCTGACTATAGAGCATGGCAAGTGAATTGTGTGTTTCTGGCAGCTTTTAATATTTTCTCTTTGACTTGGGACTTTGGATATTTGGCTATAATATTCCTGGAAATGTTTCTTTGGGATCTCTTTTGGGAGGTGATTGGTAAATTCCCTCAATTTCTATTTTATCTTTTGCTTCTATGATCTCAGAGCAATTTTGTTATACTATTGCTTGAAAAATGAAGTCTAAACTTATTTCCTGGGCATGACTTTTGGGTACCCCAACAATTTTTAAATTATCTCTCTTGGATTTGTTTTCAATATCAGTTGTTTTTCCAATGGGATATTTCACATTTTCTTCTAATTTTTGTTGGGGTTTTTATTTGGTATAGTTTTTTTACCTGAGTTCTTACAAAGTCATCAGCTTCCTTTAGTTCCATTCTGCATTTGACAAAGTTGTTTTCTTTAGAGAGCTTTTTAAATCTCCTTTTCTCGCTGACCAATTCGGCTTTTTAAGGTATTCTTCTCCTCATTTTTCTTTTGGGCTGCTTTTTCCTTTTGACCTAAATTGATTTTTAATGTTATTTTGTTCAGTATTTTTTGTATTTCTTTCACCAAGTTGCTGACTTGGTTTTCAAGATTTATCTGCATCACTCTCATTTCTCCTCCCAATTTTTCTTCCACATCCCTTAATTACTTTTCAAAGTCTTTTTTGAGCTCATCCATATCCCATTTTGCATTTCTCTTGGAGATTTTGGATACAGAAGCTTTGATTTTGTTGTTATCTGAGTATGTATTTTGGTCCCCCATGGGAACAAAGTAATTTTCTATGGTCAGATTCTTCTTTTTTCTGTTGTTTGCTCATTTCCTCAGCCTATGATTTACTGCACATCCAAGGCTTTGGGGGGGGGGCGGGTTGGGACCTTAATTCTTCCAAGGTCTTATGAGAGCTCTGACTGCTTTCTTGCTTGTACTTTGATATGTGGATGACCATAGGCCCTCCCCTTTTCCCTAGAGATATGAGGATGGTTCCTACTTGGCTATGGTGGTATTGTAGGGGTCCAGACTGCCACTTGGATCTGAGTGTGGGCAAACAGCTGAGTTTTGTCCCAGGGATTGCAGAAAGACCTCTTCAGTCTCCCCCAGGCCCCTTGCTGTCTATGGGCTGAGACCTTTCAGCTCTGCTGACTGCTGCTGCAGGTTCTTACCGCATGGCTGCTCTGAGGTAGAGCTTTGCTCTTCACTCACTCTGGTGTGGCAGAGTTCTCTCACCACCCCTTCCAGCTGTCCCCAATGATCCTTGGGCCAAGAGTTCTGGAAATCGCCCACTCTGCCACAGAGCCAAGTGCTACACTGTGACTGCACTGCAACTTTTTGTAACCCCTGGTCCTGATGGAACAGAGTTTGTCTGTGGAACCTCTAAGTTGTCTTGGACTGGGAAATTGTATCACTTGGGCTTTCTGTGGGTTCTGCCCCTCTAAATTTTGGCTAAAGTCATAATTTGACGGCTTTTGGAGTTTTGGGGGGAACAAGTTTCTGGGAATTCCTGCCTTCATCCCTCCATCTTGGCTCTGCCCTTATTAAGATATCTTAACTAAGTGTCACACCTCTCTCATGTGTGGGGAGCCAGGGTCTCTAAGCTATTTGACACAGTCGCAGCAAGAAGACTCAAGGCACTCACACTGCCTGATGGAACAGCATTTCCTTCTTCAATATACATATATATATATATATATATATATATATATATATATATATATATATATATACATATGGATTCCATGGATATCAATATTTATAGATCTATTATTGACTGCAATATTACTCACCCTAATACTGGAATGACTTATAAAGGAAGGATTTCAGAATAATTCCTTGAATAAAACAGATTGTAAACTCTGTCCAAATTTAACAGGACTGCCTCTCCCTGAGGCATACACAAGACTTCAACATTATGAAATCTCTGGAAAACCCAACACTGGGAATTCCAAGGAAATGTCAGAATATATATGGGGAAAACAGATACAAGATGGGTCAGATAGAATTCCAGGAAAATTAATAGTTTTGCCCCCCTTACCATACACAGGAATATATGAAAAAGATGGTGAGAAAATAGTATAGGTGACTGATATGTGAACTCTAGAAGCCTTAGTTCAATGGGAAAGAATTAAAAAGTCACAGAAACTGTGGTATCTACCAAAAAGGCCTGAAAGAAAAATTGGTTATTGTAAGAGTTAAAAGATGGGTGGACAAGCATAAAGACCCTCGCTATAGATTGTTGAGGAAGTGTATCGAAAAACATTACTTACGCAAAAAATATAAAAATCTTTCCATTAAAAGAATTGCTTAATTAATAACTTTAAATGAATTAACAATTATACAATTCAGTAATAAATAAGGTAACAGATAGGTTGAGGTCATCATGGTCTGAGTAGGGATAAAAAATCAATTAACTATATGATTATTAATTAAACTCATAATCACATGATTAAAACTTGTAACCACATGAATTTATATGATTGATGATGAAAGGTGTACACTTTTGTAACCAAGGAAATGATCTTAGCTTGCTTGCTTGAAGCATACATGATTCTGAGACTATAAAATTAAATCCAAGCAGCTGACAGTCAGTCAATCTGCTCCTGCCTTTACCCCTTTGTTGACTCAGCTCATTTCGCCGACTATATCCCTCCTGTCAGGTTCCAAGGACCCCACAGAGGCTGGACCCCCGCACTCATGGTTGGAGAGAAGGGCCAAAAACACATCTCATAATAGCAATATTCTATCAGTGTGGTTGTATACCTGCAAAATAAGGAATATAATAGTCTGCAAATATTTGAAAATTAATACCACAGAGAGAGAAAGTAATAGAGATGCACATGCTTCATGTGAACAGGCTGATATACCTAATAAGGAACTTTAAATAAAAATAATAATAAGTATTATCAAGGAAATGGAAGATAGAAAGATATGTTGGACTAGTTCTATGACATGGGCAAAGTATAACAAGTGGATATCCCAAATGCCCTACTCATCCTTATAATATCAGTAGAAAGTAAAAAACATGACATCCAGTTCATTGCATGAACCACCTTTGGCAAACTTATGGAAAAACATGAATAAGAATCATACAGCAGGAATGGATGAACTGTTATCTATACTGTGAGACAGAATATCTGAATTTATGCTATTACAGCTTCCATTGAGTACTTTAGTACAGGAATGAATTTCATAGGATAAGAAGGTACCAAAAGTTGCTGATATACTTAGGAAAAAAGAGTGTCCCCATTGATGGATCTCTAATTTTTTAAAGCATATGTGTATGGTTTTCTATACTTATATGTGGACTGAAATCCTTCCTCCAACACTGTAACTTATATTTAACTAATCATTGTAAATATTAAAAATAATAAATTATATAATTAAATATTTATTATATATAATAATATACTATACATAATAATATTATAATAATTTATATAATTATATAATATAACTAATATATCACACAAATTATATATTTAACTAATATATATATATAATTTGTGTGATATACACATATGTATTCAGAAGTTTTATAATGGCACTAATCATTAGGAAGGGAAAATATCATTAAAATAAAAAGAAATATCTCTACTTTTTGAAAACTGGGCATCACCAGTAATCATCATAGTTATATTTATAGTCATGAGTCAATATCCTAGCATTCTAGAGAATGTGTGATTAATGGAATAAACACTGTCTGTAATTAGGAGAACTGTATCTACTGTTTACTAGCTATACAACCTTGGGCAGACACAATCTCACTAGCCCTCACTTTCCTCATCTATCAAATGAAGAAGAAAATATTTTCACTATCCACCTCATGGGTTTCATGGGAATATCCAATTAGATTAGTGTATGTTAGCAATTTAAGAATCTGCATTCTTTCATCAGCAAGGATACTCTTCCTACTAATGCCTTTTGTTGTTTTTACAATTTAGTACATAATCTACTTTTGTTTTTGTGCCTGAAAAATTCCTCATGTTATGTGATCAACTTTGAAATCTGCCCCTGTGAACTTAATTAAAACTTGTCCTCAGATAGCAAATACATGTGGGCTCTTACTGAGCTATTGTAATCATTTAAGCTTGTTGTGAGGTCTCTCATTTTTCTAGTCTTGCTTTCTTGGAAAAGCTCAGTGTCACCCCCGCAGTAACTACAATGAATGATCAGAGTAGGATTTATATTGGGAACTCTGACAATTGTATAATTCTAGAAAATATAGGTGTTATAATTTCCCCTCTGAAAGGCAAAGGGTTACAAAGTTAAACTAAATACTCAAGAGCTACATGAGTAAATAATTAATAGGAAGAAGCTACGAATGCCTGTTTTAGGAAACTGGGAAAACAGGACACTTGTCATCACAAAATAATGTTACACAGAGATGGAAGCAAGAATATCATGTCTCTGTTGGAGTTGGTACCTAAAGATTCTATAATAATCCATAATACTTGCAGGTCTGTAGTTAGTAAATATATTACTTGAATTGAGAAACAAACAATTGATTCTTAATCATCTGAATTCCATTGTTCCATTATTTTTAGAAGAAAGAGCAAGTTCAACATTAAAGGAGTTAACTGAATTAATACTAATAGAATAATGTAAACTGATTTATTCACTTAGCCACTTCTATTTCTCACTTCCAAAATAACCCAGACCCATTATGAAAAATATTAATGAATTTTGAAAACTTGTGGGCTTGAAAATGAAGGCAGGGAAGGTTCTGGGGAAAGCAAGTCTTGTTTCTGGGAGATGAGACTGAAAAAAGATGGATTGGCAGGGCTGTGGTCTGTTAGTCCACTTTCCACTGTGAATTAGCTTCATTTTACTGCTTGAAATTCTACTGAGAGATTCATTTGGGTTAACACATCTTTTTTTAATTTTTTTCCATTTCATGTAAAAACAATTTTACAATTATTTTAAAGCTTGGGATCCAAATTTAAAATCTTCTTTTATTAATAGAAATATTTACATTCATAGAAGGGGAGATGGAAGGACCTCAGAGGCTATCACATCCCAACTGTTTATTTTACTTGATAAGGAAAGTGAAGTTCAGAGAAGTTGTGACTTTCCTATGGTCACACAGAATTTACAGTGTTGGAGGTAGGATTTCAGTCCACATCTTTTGACTGGCACTACTTTTTCTAATGTTCATATCTCAAATATATTAAAAGGGAAAGGCAGGATGGCACAGTGGAAATATCAATTGTGAGTGTTAGAGTAAGAAATATAACTTCAAATTCTGCCTCATACATTTTCTAGCTCTGTGACCCTTGGCAAATCACTTAGACACTCTGAGCTTAGTTTCTTCATTGATTAAAAAAAAAAACATGTACTACTAGGGTTGTAGTGTATATTAAAAGGAAAAGTATGGTAGAATGACCTTTTGACTTTATATTAATATGAACCATTACTGTCATTCATTCAAAGATTAGTGTGAATTTTATCTAGACAAGATCACTCTTTTATCTAATATCTGAGATGGACTATAAACTATCCTGAGTTTCAGGTCAGATGGGTTAAAAGGTCAAAGATAATTTTAGATTAAGAGCCTAGAGTTTAGGACAGACCTCTAGTTAAATAATGGTAGGCTTAGAGCAGCCCAAAGGCACTGGGAGAAATGACTCAGAAAGTCAAGGAAAAAGAAAGTTGGCAGTCTGGAGGATGAGCTAAACTGCACCTACTACATGAATTTGTCTAGAACGAATCTTGTGCCTAAATTTTTTCTCTTACTTAGTCAACAGTCATGTCAACCAATAAGCATTTATAAAATAAATTCCTACTCTCTGCCAGGACTTCAAAAGGATCTGTGGGGAAGCCTAACTGAAGCATCAATTCTATATAAGAAAATATATTTCAAGATCCAAACAACCAATTTTAAAATAAAGCCAACCGTCTATACAGAATGTTCTCACAGTCTCAGTATATAATTTTGCACTGCACTAAGACTTATGGCACACTCTGAATTATAAAACAAACCACAAAACAAAGCAAACACCATATCTATCCATGTTATATACACTGAAGGTCCATTCCTTTCTGAAGCTATGATAATTACTCAAATGCAGCTTTCAGAGTTCAATGACTTAAGAAATAACATTGTCCAGTCCTTGGAAAGTGAGTCAAACTCTGTAAGACCTAGATATGAATCATACTTCTGATAAAAACTAGCTCTGTGACCAAGGGCATATAGATTCATTTAGCTTCTCTATGACAAAAAGCTAAAATTATCAATAACAGGTCAGTTGTTGATCAGTTTTTGTGGAAAAGTGAAAACCCAGGATTAGACCCATCAAACAAAAAAATAAAAAAAACAACCAGATAAACAAAAAGAGACCTGGTTTAGATCATACAACTAGTGGATGGTTGGTTGATATGCCAATGATTGGCATATCATTTTGCTAAGGATACTATAAGTGATATTTTAATATAATGAATAACAACTCTATAATAATTGAGGACTGGAAAAAGTCATTATGTCATTTATTTTAATCTTCCTATTTTAGCTATGTGCACAATGAGCCTTCAGGAAGTTAAGTGACTCACCCATAGTCATACAGACAGTAAATGACAGTCATATTTGGTTTTATGTGGCCATCAGAGGTTATTTTTTCACAATTTAAACTCTAACCTAAGTATTTATGAAAATATTTTTCTTTCTTAGTGTTTATGAAAATATTTTTCTCTAAGTTATATCCAATATCTCCCAAAGGAAACTTGCAAATTATCTTAATACAAAAAAAGCAAAACATGTATTATGTGTTACATAATACCTTGACTCAATGTGAGTTCAAATCTATTTTCAGACACTTACAGTGTGATCCCAGGCTTAACCTTTATTTGCTTCAGTTTTCTCATTTGTAAAAAGGGAATAATAGCACCTGTGTCCCAAGATTATTGTGAGGATCAGATGAGATGCTAATTATGGTGTCTGATACATATTAAAAAGTATAATTATTATTAAAATAATAATGAACTTCCCAAGCTGTTAATGGCTATCTCCTCTCTAGAGGTCTTTAAGGGAAGGTTGAACCACTTACAAGGAATGCTCTTGACCAGACATGTCAAATATATGACCATGGGAGTGTCTCAACACTCCTAAGTGTGGCCAGAACCAGATTAAAATGTAATTGAGAAATAATTAAGAAAATTAGATAGAGCAAACCTGCTCTAGTCTGTGAGGAACAGCCCATGGGGCACTTGGGTCCTTGGGGGTGCCTGGGTCTGAAGGTGGTTTCCAGACCTCTAGGCCCAGGGATCACCAGGGACAGCTTTGAAAAGGCAGTGAGAGAATTCTGCAGCACCAGAGTGAATGTGGAGCAAGCACCAGCCTCAGAGCAGCCCTGTGGTGAGAACCTGCAGTGGGAATCAGCTGAGCCACTCAGTCTACAGATGGTAAGGGGTGGGGGGGGAGATTGAAGAGGTCTCTCTGCTCTCCCTGGGGAAGGACTCTGCTGTTTGCTTACACTCAGATACAGGTTGCAGTCTGGGCCCCCACAACACCACCATAGCTGAGCAGGGAGCTTTCTCACAGATCCAGAGCAGAGGGAAGTGCCTGAACACAAGCAAGAGAGCATTCATAACCTCTCCTAAAACCTTGGAGGAATAAAGGTCCCTGCAGTGTATCCCCAAAACACCCCCTAAGCCTTGAAAGTGTGGTAAATCAAACAAAGGCTGAGGAAATGAGCAAACTACAGAAAAAGGAGAACCTGATCATAGAAAATTACTTTGGTCCCATGGAGGATAAAAATACACACTTGGAAGATGACAAAGTCAAAGCTTCTGTAACCAAAGACTCCAAGAGAAATAGGAAATAGGAAATGGCCTTAGGATATGAATGAGCTAAAAAAAGCTTGAAAAATAAGTAAGGAAAGTAGAGGAAAAATTGGGAAGAGAAAAGGAAGCTGATAACTTTGCAAGAAGACAACAATAAAACAATACTAAAATAATGAGTAATTAGAAGAAATTGTGAATTATCTCATTGGAAAAAAACAACTGACTTAGAAAAAAGATCCAGGAGACATAATTTAAAAATTATTGGGTTACCTCAAAGTCATGACCAGGAAAGGAGCCTAGACTTAATTTTTCAATAAATAATACATCAAAATAGTGCTAAGATAACAGAAGCAGAGGATAAAATAAAAATTGAGAGAATCCACTGATCACCTCCTGAAAAAGATCCCAAAAGGAAAAACTCACAGGAATATTATAGCCAAATTCCAAAACTCCCAAGTCAAAGAGAAAATATTAAAAGCTGCCTGAAGGACAGAACCAAGATGGTGGCAGAAGAAAGCCTTTCTTAGAAGCTCTCTCCAAAGTATTTCAAAAACCTTAAAATTATGATTCTAAATTTTCAAGCGACAGAACCCACAGAAAGATCCAGTGAGGCAATTCTCCAGCCCAAGGTTACCTGGAAAATAGTGGGAAGGTTCTTTACCATGGGGTTGGAGGGGGTAGCAGCATGCCAGAGGGAAGGAGCTTCAGCCTTCCAGGAACAGCCCCAGGGTGCCTGGGTCCCTGGGAGCTGGCTCCTGGCAGCAGAAGCAGTTTCCTGACATGCCACTACAGGGAGCACCAAGCACAACTTGGAAGATCAGCAAGGAGGACTCTGCCAGAGTGAGCATGAAGCCCAGGCCAGCATAGGACTCCTTAGCATGGCCATGGCACTCAGTGCAGCCAAGATCCCAGCAAAAGGAAGCAGGCTTGTGGAGTCACCCAGCAGCTGCTCTCTGAGTGCTCATGCCACAGAAGATAAGGGAGTAGAAGGAGCCTGTCAAGGTCTGTCCTCTGTCTCTTGGATAGAACTCTAAGGCTTTGACTATAATCAGACCCTGGTCACAGTTTGGGACTCCCATAGAGCAGGAACCATGCTCACAGCCCTAGGGCAGGGAGTGACCAAAACACAGGAACTGAGGTCCTGGTGGGGGTGTCACAGTAATACTCAGATGCTCAAGAAGCACCCCAAAACCAGGCACAGGCTGGGGAAATGAGTGAACAGAAGAAAAAGAAGGAACCCGACCATAGACAATTACTTTAGTCCCGTGAAGGACCAAAACACTCACGGACTATGAAAGATGTTAAAGTCCAAGCTTCTGCATCTAAAGACTCCAAAAAAACATAGAAGATGGGCTTAGGCTATGACAGAGTTCAAAAAAAGATTTTGAAAACCAACTAGGGGAGGTGGAAGGAAAAATTGGAAAGAGAAATGAGAGAAATGCAAGAAAAACACAAAAATGAAGCCAGCAGCATAGTCAAGGATATCCAAAAAAATACTGAAGAAAACCATATTAAAAACCAGTTTAGGTCAAATGGATAAAATAGTTAAAAAAACGAATGAGTAGAAGATGACTTTGTGAAAAATTAAGACACAATAATTCAACACCAAAAGAATGAAAAACTAGAAGAAAATGTGAATTACCTCACTGACAAAGCAACTGATCTGGAAAACAGATCCAGAAGAGATAATTTAAAAATTATTGTACTACCTGAAAGTCATGTTCAGGGAAAGAGCCTTGACTTCATTTTTAAAGAATTTCTACAGGAAAATTTCCCTGATATCCTAGAAGCAGAGGATAAAATAGAAATTGAGAGGATCCACCAATCTCCTACGAAAGAGATCTAAAAAAACTCAAGCCCCCAGGAATATTATAGCCAAGTTCCAGAACTCCCAAGTCAAAGAGAAAAATATTACAAACAGCCAGAAAGGACACAAGTCAAATATCATGGAGCTACAGTCAGGATCACACAGGACTTAAACAACATCCACATTAAGGGCTCATAGGGCTTGAATATAATATTCTGGAAGGCAAAAGAGCTTGGATTGCAAAACTGAACATCCTCTTCTGAGGGAAGAGATGGACTTTCATTGAAACAGGGGGATTGCAAATGTTCCTCTTGAAATAGCCAGAGCTGAACAGAAAATTTGATCTTCAAGTACAGGACTCAGGTGAAGCATAGAGAGGGTGGGCAAGAAGGGTAAATTATGAGGGACTTAATGATGATGAACCACGTGTATCCCTGCATGGAAGATGATACTAATAATACTGATATGAAACTTCTCATTTAGTAGAGCAGGTAGAAGGAGACTTTATAGATAAGGCACAACGGAGAGCTGAATTTGAAGATATACTGTAAAAATCGAATCAACTGGTGAAAAGGAAATGTACTGGGAGTAAGAGAAAGGAGAGGTAATATAAGCTAAAATATTTCATGTAAAAGAGTCAAGAAATAGCTTTTGGGGGCAACTAGTTGGCGAAGTGGATAGAGCACCACAGGAGTACCTGAGTTCAACTCTAGCCTCAGACCCTTTCTAATTACCTAGCTGTCTGATCTTGGGCAAGTCACTTAACCCCATTTCATTGCAAATACCTAAAAGAATCGCTTTTGCAATGGGATGGAAGTAGAGGAAGGTGAGGGGGAATGAGGGAGCCTTCATTTTCATCAGAAATGGCTCAGAGAGGGGTGGCTAGGTGGCACAGTGGATAAAGCACCGGCCCTGGAGTCAGGAGTACCTGGGTTCAAATCTGGTCTCAGACACTTAATAATAACCTAGCTGTGTGGCCTTGGGCAAGCCACTTAACCCCATTTGCCTTGCAAAAACCTAAAAAAAATATTTCAGAGAGGAAACTGCATACACAATCAATAGGGTAAAGGAATCTATAAGAAAGAGGAGAAAAGGTGGGGTAGGGGTAGGGGAGGGGCATGTGCATGATAGGGGAGAGGGTAGATAATAGAGACAACAGTCAGATATAATACATTTTCTTTTTTTACTTTTTTCAAGGTGGTGGGTTTGGGTGGCCTGTCCAGGACTACAGGGCCAGGTGGTTGCTGGGTCTGTGGGGTGGGATGTAGGCTTGGGGCCTCTTGACCCCAGGGCTAGTGCTCTGTCCACTGTGCCACTCTCCTTCCCCACAGCACATTTTTGAAGAGGGACAGAGTGAAAGGAGAGAGAAAATATAAGAGATGGTAGTGGGGAGGAATAGATGAAGGGACTTACAATCAGCAGTAGCAACTTCCATGATGGACTTACGATAAAAAATGTGACCCACCTGAAACAGAGCTAATAGTATCAGAACACAGACTGAAACACACACACACACACACACACACACACACACACACACACACACACACACACACACACATACAGCAAGAGATCAGGTGTAGTCGAATCCTAGAGTGCATGAAAGAGACTCAAATTAAAGGTCAGGATGATAGCAATGGGCAAGATTGAGAAAAATATTAAATGCAAAAAAAAGACTTCCTACTTGATCCTAAATGTAAAAGGAAACTATTGGAGTCACTCAAAGCATTGAAGTCACAATTTTTAAAAATCATTTTCTGAGTTGTAAAGGGAGTTTTCTACACAAATAATATTAAGTTTAAGATGTAATGATCTTAATGGAGGTACAGACTTTTGAGAAGCATTGTACATTGTGGGGAAAAAAAGCCTTGTCACTGATCTCAGGGTGCCAAGTCTATTATTAAATAGCTATTTGTCCATAGATGAATCAATTAACGTTTCTGTGCCTCACATCATCTTTCTAAAACTATATCTTTGAGTAGCTAGGTGGTGCAGTGGATAGAGCACTAGTCCTGGAGTCAGGTAGATCTGAGTTCAAATCTGGGCAAGTCACTCAACTCCATTGCCTTGTAAAAAACATATATATGAATATATAAATATGTATATGCATATATTATAATGATATACATATAATATATATCTTAATAATTTTGTTTATATCTTTTGTTTATACATCAGCTAAATTTTTCCCAATGTCCCTCCTCTTGGTCCCTTTCAGAAAGTCTTCCCAGAATAATTTCTCCAAATAAAGAGAAAGAATGGGGGAATCAGCGAAATAAACCAATTCATCTCACAAAATCTAACAGTATCCACAATGTTTTACAATTGGGGGCCAATCACCAGTACCACCACAACAAAGGAGTTAAAGGATCTTTGATTTTCAAATAAGATTATTCTTTGTAAATATGAAATATTTATTTATGATTTTTTTGCTTTCTTGGCTCTGCAACTCATTTTGTTTTTAAATATTTTTGCTAGTCTTGAAACTCTATGAGAGACATTAGTAATCATCTGTTTTACACCCCTCATTTTATAATTGAAGAATCTGAGTCCCAAATTGGTAAGTGTTTTGCCAAGGTCTGAAATTATTGTAGGATGAAGTAGGTAGGAGGCTAATGTATTACATAACTATTATGTTTAACTACGAACATCTTAAGGGAGGAATATGAGGAAATAGACTCTGACAGAAGAAAGATGGTATAAGATAAAATAGAGGTTTTTTTATTTATTCATTTATTCATTTTTGCTTATACTGATGCATTGAACCTATGTCCTAGAACAGCCAATCTTCTGCAATAAATATTGAACTTAGGCTGGGGGAAAAAATGCTACTGGAAACAAATAATTCAACTACCATAGCTCTCTAGTCAGGATTATACAGGATCTGGTAGTGTCTACATTAAGGGCTCATAAGACTTGGAATATGATATTCAGAAGGCAAAAAAGCTGGGATTACAAATAAGAATCAATTCCCCAGCAAAACTGAGAAGTCTCTTTCAGAAGAAAAGATGGACTTTCAATGAAACAGGGGACTTTCAAACTTTCCTGCAGAAACAACCAGAACTAAACAGAAAATTTGATCTCTAAGTACAAGAAGCAGGTGAAGCATAAAGAGGGTTGAGAAGGACTAGCTATGAGGAACTTAATGATGTTGAATTGCTTGTATACCTGCATGAGAAGAAGATACTGATAACTCATATGAACCTCATTTATAAAAGCAGTCTGAAGGAGCATATATATATATATATATATATATATATATACATATATATATATACATATATATATATATATATATATATATATATATATGGAACAGTAGAGAATTGAATATAATGGTATATTATAGTATAAGGATGGAGTTGATGGCTGATAAAGGAAAGTACTGGGAGGAAGGGAAAGGAGAATAAGAATGGGCTATGATATTTCACATAAAAGAGTTAAGAAAAAGCTCTTGCAATGGAGTAGAACTGGGAAGGTGAGGGAGATTGTGTGAGCCTTCATTCTCATCAGAAATGACTCAGAGGGAAATAACATACACACTCAATAGGGTATAGAAATCTATCTTACTCTAGAGGAAAAGGAAAGGAAAGGGATGGGATAAGGGGGATGGTGGAGGGGAGGGGGCAGTAACTGATAGAAGAGAGGGAAGATCATGGGAGAGGGTACTCAGATACAACACACTTCTGAGCAGAGACAGGGTGAAAGGGAGAGAGAATAGAATAAATGAGAGTAGGGTGGAATAGAATGGAGGGAAATATAGCTAGTAATAGCAACTGTGGAAAATGATATCGAAGGAATTTCTCTGGTGGACATATGATAAAGAAGGCAATTCATCCCAGAGATAGAGACATTGGAATCTGAACACAGACTGAAGTATAGTTTTTTTTCCTCTCTCACTATTCTTGTGGTTTCTCTCTCTTTTTTTGGGGGGGGTGATTTTTCTTTACTTTCACAACAAAATTACTGTAATAATATGAAATAAATAAACCATAAAAGAGAAAAAAAGAAAATACAATAGTCAAAAAGCATAGATGATACTAGATTTAACAATTAAGTCAATAGGTAAATCACAGCAATAAAGTATGCTTTAAGTGATCCTGATTTTTACTTGAGTTTCTTGAAGCTTTGGGTCTTTGGACTCTATTACACTCTAAAATGAGAAGTACAGACACACACACTCCGAAGAAGTTTTTGTTTATGTGGATTTTATCAATTGATATTTACTCTCTTAGGAACTAAAACCTCTTAGTATTATTATGAAAATAATTTTAATCTCATGGACTACCTTAAAGAGTCTCCTCAAAAACTAGTGCTCCAGGGAATATTCTCCTTTGATTATAAGCCTAAATCAACAATTCATCATAATAGAGTGAAGTAGCAACTCACTTTATAATCAGCCTCTCTCTGCTAAATACCCTAAAGCCAATAAACAATAATGATTTTTTAAAATGACAATCAAATAAGGCAAAAATAAGAACAAAAACAAAAACAAAAAAAAAACTTTAGCAAGAATTTCTGAGTTCTTTCTGGAAATATCATTTAGTAGTTTCTTTCTACTTTAAATTGATTATTATGTTTGTGAGGGACAGAAATAGGAAGGAATGATTTACAAGTAAAGAAAATGATTTACAAGTAAATAAAAAATGATGTGCCCATTGGGGATTTGTTTTTCTTCCAAGTCTTGGAGATGAGAGTTACGGATCCTTGGTTCATGGGAAGGACTAGACAGCTTTGAAAACTAAGCTCAGAGAATATTCAGAGAAATAAAGATAAGGGGGTGCCTGCCACAAAGGAGAGCATGTGTACTAACAAATTCTCTCCCTCCCACAAACCCATAAACAGGAAGTCTGCAGCTGTCAGGAACAAAGTGGGTTGGAAACATCTTTACTTGTATTTGTGAATGCCATTTTTAAAATGAAGAAAAATGAAGTTGGATTATACAAGGAAAGCATGCTTTTTCCTCAAAATGTAAGGGGATGTTGAGAAATGCACGAAGGAAAAAAAATGTTTGAGTTACTCTAGTGTTCATTGGATGCCAAGAAATGACAAGAGCAGACAAATCAACTTGGCACACTGCAATTAGAGATGGATGGCTCATTTAGCACAGAGATGCAAAGCAGCCTCCAAGGAAAAGAGTCGAATCCCTGACAACCAGCATTGCACACTACACTACACCTTTAGTACAAAGGGTAACACTCATTTAGAGAAAGGATCTAGCTATCTGTTTCTCTCTCTGGCTATTGCTATTGCCAGAATCATCTTCCATGAGGTGGTTTGACTACAATTAAGCTTATATTTTCCAATTCTCCTTTTTCTTCTAGAGAAACTAGGAGAGCTAGCTTCAAGGCTAAAAGGACTAGGTTCAAGTTCCACTTAATGTGACTGTGTGACTTCTGCTCCGCCTCCTTTCAGTACCTAAATCACTTCTCTAAAGTGGAGTTGTTCAGCAGGTATCGTTAATCATTGGTAAAGGGAGTTACCAATGAAATTATAATCCCAGTACAAAATTCTTCCTATATTTTGGAGGGTGAGGGCCAGCTCCAAACATCCAGATCCATATCTGGACCCCAATGGATCTGGAGGAGAAAATGAGACTGGTGACTTTTCACAGTGTCCTTCACTTAAATGCAACTCACTTGCATGTCATGGCATTACCTCCCTGATATCATAGTTCTCTTTGAGAACAAAGTAACCAATAGAACATGCTTCTCCTGACCTCATTTTCACTGGGGAGAAAGGACACATATCTGAAAATCTAATCAAGAATCTCACATTATGATTAATAAATGTTTATTGACTGATTCATTGGTTAATGATTAAATGACCAAAAATGTCATCCATTGATCATAGCACTTTGTTATTTAAAATGGATACAGGGCTAAAGAAACCTTTCACAAGAGCATCAATATAGAGCAGCATATGATTCCTTCCAAGTGACGTCCACAGACATTGCCTCTGCTGTCACATGACTGCCAGCTATGGATTCTTTTGGCTGCATGTTCCCCTTGCAGTGGTACCCCACATCTGACCACCCCCTTTTCCAAGGTTGCAGCACATACTGTCTGAATGAACATGTGATTTATCTCTGTACTATTATCCCTGATCTTACCTTTGGGTTCTTTTAGTTGTATCCTTAAAAATATTAAGTTATTCCTAATATTTTATCATGGCTTTTTTGTACCTCAAAATTTCTGAGCTGGAAGAGACCTCAACATCACACACCTGAACAAAAATTCTCTCTAAAATATACAAATAAATGGGCATATAATCTTTGTCTGAAAATCTTCAGCTAGAAGATTGCAACCAGGAACCACTGAGATAATTCATTCCAAGTTGGGATAATTCTAATTATTTGGAAAGTTTCCTTAACTCACACTGAAACTTGCCTCTCTATGAATTCAATGTAATTGTTATATTCTTTCTTTCTAGGATTAAGCAAAATAAGCATACTTTCTCTATAATATTATAACCCTTCACTTACTTGGAGAGTAAGAGTTTTCCTCTTGTTATCTCAGACCCTGAGAAAATAACTACCTGTGTGACCCTTGGTATAAGACATTGTGATATGGTAGAAAGAAAACTAGATAGATATGGAATCACAACACTTAGGTTCAAATCCCAGTTCTGCCAATTACTAACCATGTAACCTTTGGCCTCTCTTGCTTCTTCTTTTCTTGTAGCAGGTGAATCTTTCTATTACCTGCTATAACTCAGCATGGAACTTTTGAGGAAGACATTGGAATAGACTGCCAGGGTCAGACTTTGAAAAATTGGTTGGATTTAAATAGTCAGAAAGGAATGACAAAGGCACATCATTTGGGAAGCATAGCATGAGCAAAGATGCAAAGATATGGATGGAGCAAAGCAATTTCTGAGACAATAATAAATGATAAAAATAAATGATAGATGTTAGATGTATGCATGTTGACTATTAAAAGTATTATATCCTAGATGACAGCATGAAGCTAGCATGCTCCCAAAGCTTTTCTCTACACATCATTAAAAGAAGCCTCTGCATAGTCATTAAAACTACAGATCCCACCAAAAAAGACAAGATCCAAGAAGTTTTCATCTGTAGTCATCATGAAGGATCTTCAGTGAAGAGCTGTCTCTTTGCGGGAAAAGGGAAAGTAAAGCCCAGATCGGCAGGAGAGGAGGAAAGCCAATAGGAGGCTTTAACCACAGTGCAGTCCAGGTTCCAACAGCTTGCAACAGCATGGCTCCCAGCAGTTAAATTTAGCAAGCAAATAGAGCCCAACTCCTATCCAAGTCTGAACCATGGGAACACTGGGAGCAAAAGACAGGACCCTGTTGAGAATAAACCACTGCATAGACAGAACCTGGACATAAAAAAGGAAACAAACCTCTGCAAAGGCAATGCCTGGACTGCTTAGGCAACATATTGGCCAAAGACAAGCTGGGGATAAGAGTATAAAGAGCTTGGGTCCATATTCCCTATACCCTAGGATAAGACCTCAAACAATCAAGATAAGCAAAAAAGGTAAAAGTGCAATCACTATAGAAAGCTACTATTTAATTACAATTGCCACCTCAGAAGAAGAAAGCAGTGAAAAATTCCATACAAGGGAAGTTTCAAAAGAGTCTTTGAATTACTCAAATTCAAAAGCTCAAAGAAGAGCTTAAAAAAGAATTTTAAAAAACCAAAGAAAAGAGGAAGAAAAAAATGGAAAAAAGAAATGAGAGTCATGCAGGACAATTGCAAAAAATTGACCAAAGAAGTCAACTCCTTTAAAGACGAATATAATTTTTCAAAAAATAAAACTGACCAATGGGAAAAGGAATTCAACTCATTAAAGAGAAAAATTACCGAACTGGAAAAGAAAACATAAAAGCTAACTGAAGAAAATAAAACCCTAAAAATAGAATTGGACAAATAGAAACCAATGAATCTACAAGACTACAAGATTCCATCAAAGTAAAAAGAAAAAAAATTGAAGAAAGCATAAAAGTCCCTTTTAGGGAAAAACAACCTGGAAAACAGATCCAGGAATGATGATTTACAATTTTTTGGATTACTAGAAGGCCTAGATCAAAAGAAAAAACTTGGAAGATATCTTAGAGGAAATTATCATGGAAGACTGTTCAAATCTGCTAGAGCAAGAAGACAAATTAATAACACAGGAGACCCCCAGGATTAAAACTCCAAGAGCTATTATGGTAAATTTCCATAACTCTCAAATAAAGGAGAAACTTCTGCAAGCAGCAAAAAAATAATAATTTTAAATACAAAGGAAATACAATCAGACTTACACAGGACTTATCAGCTTCCATGCCCAAAGGACCTGAGGACTTGGAATAACATATTTCAAAGGGCAAAGAACCTTGGATTACAATCAAGAATATACTAGCCTGCAAAATTCAGCATATTCTGTCAGGGGGAAAAAATGGATGTTCAACAAAATAGCAGACTTTCAGAATTTCCTGATAAAAAGACCAGAACTGTACAGAGAATTCAATCTCCAAATATAAGACTCAAGAGATGCATAAAAAAGATAAACAAAAGGGGGAAAAACAAAAGAAAAAACAAACAAATGTTTAGTCAATAACTTTATTTTTTTTACTTTTTTTAATTTATTTTTTATTCTCATTTTGTACAACTATATTTTAACATTAATAAAATATACTTGTTTACAAGTAAACAAAATACCCCTCCCCCATGAATATAGATAGACTTGCTTGGGTGAAAAAGTAAAGGGGAGAGAAAAAAAATTAAAATTAAAAAAAATAATAGTAATAATTGTAGGTATGGCCAGGTGGCAAATGGATGAAGCACCAGCCCTGGAGCCACGAGCACCCAAGTCCATATCCAGCCTCGTAAACCCAATAATCACCCAGCCATGTGACATGCAAGCCACCTGATCCCCACTGCCCTGCAAAAACCAAAAAGAAGAAAAAAAAAAAAGACCCAAAATAAAATAAAATAGTAATAATAGTAGGGGTGGCTGGGTGGCAGACAGAGCATTGTCCCTTGAGCCAGGAGCACCTGGGTCCGAATCCGGCCCCAGACACCCAAAGATCACCCTGATGTGACCCCAGGCAGGCCACCCAGCCTCACTTGCCCTGCACACCCCCCCAAATAATAATAACAAAAAATGTGCTTCAGTCTTTGTTCCAACACCATCAACCCTGTCATGAGTGGATCACATTCTTTATGATAAGTCCATCACAAAAGTTAACTTCCATATTTTTCCAACGTTGCCATTGCTGGTCACAACTCCCTCCTTTCTTATTTCTCCACTACCATGTACTATATTTTCTCTCTGCTTTCACTCTGACTCTGCTGTAGGGTCGCTGAGTAGAGCAGTAGACAGATCCCTGGTCCTGGGGCCAAGAAGGCCTGAGCCCCCATACCACCCCTTAGGCCCAGAATCCACCTGGCCCTATAGTCCTGGACAGGCCATCCAATTCCAGCCCCTTGAAAAAAAGTAAAAAAGAAAATGTGTTATATCTGACCACTGTCTTCCCATGGTCCATCCTCTCCTCCTTTATTCACATCCCCACCCCTTCCCCCTGCTCCTCCCCTCCTTCTTACTCCAGTTGTCTATAGCCCATTGAGTATAATTGCTGTTTCCTCTCCTAGCCAATTCTGATGAGAGCAAAGGTTAGCTCATTACCCCTTGCCTCCCCCTTTCCATATCATTGCAATAGCTCATTGTAATAAAAAAATCTTATTATGTGAAATATCTTGGACTATTCCCCCTCTCCTTTTTCTTTCTCCCATTCCATTTCCCTTTTTTTCCTATTGACTCCATTTTTACACCATATTTTATCTTCGAATTCAGCTTTCTCCTGTGCTTCAACTATAAAAGCTCCCTCTACCTGCTCTATTAACTGAGATGGTTCATATGAATATTATCAGTATCATTTTTCTATACATGCAGTTCATCCTCATTAAGTCCCTCATATTTCCCCCCTCTCCTCCAATCTCCATGCTTCACCTGAGTCCTGTATCTGAAGATCAAACCTTCTTTTCAGCTCTGGCCATTCCAACAGGAACATTTGAAATTCCCCTGGTTCATTGAAAGTCCATCTTTTTTCCCTGGAAGAAGACATTCAGACTTGCTGGGTAGTTCATTCTTGGCTGCATTCTAAGCTCTTTTCCCTTCTGGTATATTGTATTCCAAGCCCTACGAGCTGCCAATGTAGTTGCTGCTAAGTCCTGTGTGATCCTGACTGCAGCTCCACGATATTTGAACTGTGTCCTTCTAGCTGGTTGTAATATTTTCTCTTTGACTTGGGAGTTCTGGAACTTGGCTATATTCCTGGGGGTTGGTGTTTTGGGATCTCTTTCTCGGGGGGGGGTTGGTTTATTATCTCCATTTCTATTTTGCCCTCTGATTCTAGAATATCAGGGCAATTTTCCTGATCATGACTTTCAGGTATTCCAATAATTTTCAAATTATCTTTCCTAAGTCTGTTTTCCATATCAGTTGTTTTTTTCAATGAGATATTTCACATTTTCTTCTGATTATTCATTTTTTTGGTTTTGAAGTATTGATTCCTGATTTCTGGTAAATTCATCAATCTCCCTGAATTCTATTCTTTGTCTGAAGGATTTGTTCTCCTCAGAGAGTTTTCTTATCTCTTTTTCCATCTGGCCAATTTTGCTTTTTAAAGCATTCTCCTCAATAACTTTTTGAACTGTTTTATCCATTTGACCTAAGCTGGTTTTTAGCATGCTATTTTCTTCACCATTTTTTTGGATTTCCTTGACTAAGCTGCTGACTTCATTTTCATGTTTTTCCTGCAACTCTCTCCTTTCTTTTCCCAGCTTTTCTTCCAACTCCCTCATTTGATTTTCAAAGTCTTTTTTGAGCTCTATCGTAGCCTGAGCCCAATTTCTGTTCCTGCAACTCTCTTTCTTTTCCCAGTTTTTCTTCCAACTCCCTCATTTGATTTTCAAAGTCTTTTTTGAGCTCTATCATAGCCTGAGCCCAATTTCTGTTTTTCTTGGAGTCTTTAGATGCAGGAGCTTGTGCTTCCTCATCTTCAGACTGAGTATTTTGATCCTTCTTGGGCTCATGAGCAAAATATTTCTCAATGGTCTTCCTCTTATTTCTCTGCTTGCTCATTTTCCCAGCCTGAGCCTGGTTTTGGGGTGCTTCCTGAGCTTTTGGGACACTCCCACAAGGGTCTCAGTGTGTGAGGTTCTGTCCTCCCTCCTGGTCTGTGAATGAACATAAGCACCCCCCTCTGCCATGGGGCCAAGGTGGGGGAGCCCTGTTGTTCTATGGGGGGGCCTAGACTGGGATCAGGATCTGAATGTGGTCAGAGCCCAAGAGTGCTGTTCCAGGGACAGAGGACAGAGCTTGGCAGTCTCTCTCTCTTCACTCCCCTCCCTCAGCTCAATGGGCTCATGCCCTGGGGGCTCCTGCTTACTGGCTCCACCTGCTTCTGTTTCCAGCTCTAGGCTGCAGAAAGACCAAGCTGTTTGCTGTGTGCCCTGAGGGCTGGGCTCCATGTGCTTGCTCTGGCAAAGGTCCCCCACTGTTCCACCACTTTGTGCCGGTGCTCCCCGGGGTGCAGCTCAGGAGGGGTGCAGCTCAGGAGGGGTGCAGCTCAGGAGACTCCCCGGCTGCTGTGAGCCTCGGCTCCCAGCACCCTGAGGCTGCCTCCAGGAGGTTGAAGTTCTTTGGCTCTGGCGGGCCACTCCTATGGCGGGCCACCCCTCCGACCCTGGGGAGCAGAGCCTTTGTGCTCTTTTCCAGGTTACTTTGAGTAGGAGAACTGCTTCAATGGGTCCCTTTGTGGGTTCTGTCTCTCGAAAATTTAGTTAGAGTCCTTAGTTTATGAGTTTTTATCAGAGAGCTCCTAAGACTCCATCCCTTCAGGTCACCATCTTGGCTCCGCCCCCCAGTCAATAACTTTAAATTGTAAACAATCCTACAAGGGAGAGTATAACACTTGTAACTTTTTTTTTTAACAAGACAATGAGGTTAAGTGACTTGCCCAAGATCACACAGGTAATTATTAAGTGTATGAGGCTGGATTTGAAGTTAAGGCAGGTGCTCTATTCACTGTGCCACCTAGCTGTCCGTAATATTTTAACTCTTGGAAACTGCATTTCTCTTAGGATAGTTAAAGGGTTGAATATAGTCAAAGAGATTGGATTTAGAGCCTATGGGTATGGTTGGTTCTTGTCTTTCCATTGAAGAAGAACAAGATGAAATCACTATGTTTGAGACAAATAGCTAAGAGGAAAAGCTGAGGTGTTTACTCTAAACTAATGTATCTCAGTTCTCTTTGACCTACTTTAATTCTGTCTTGCTCAAAGAGTTTAGCACTTTCCCTGAAAGTTTCTCTCATATATCATGATGAATTGTAAAGTTCTTAAGAGAGACTTTCAGAATGACCCAGTAGTTAGAGACTCTACACTTAATTAAAATAGAAGTGTCTTTAGGGACAGAGGGTCAAGAATGCACTTAGAAGGGTTGGACATAAAGAGATTGGGAAGTGATCTTATCTTAATCTATACTTCAATTAACCAGTGTACACTAAAGAGGGGAAGTGTGGGAAAGAATATGCTTGACACTAAGGAAGTGGGGGAGGGAGGAGGCATGCAAATAGTTCATGAAATAATTTAGCTTTGCATGATGCTTTGGCCCATGAAGATTAAGTGTCCATGGAGGTTACTTGAAAAGGGGATAAGGTATAAAGTGATTAAAATTTGATGTGATTCATGACTTTTTTTTTGTTTGTTTTATTTTATTTCATTTTTTCAATTCTCATTTTGTACAAATGTTTTTTTTACATTAATAAAATATTCTTGTTTAAGAGTAAACAAAATACCCCTCCCCCCATGAATATAGACTTGCTTGGATGATAAAGTAAAGGGGAGAGAAAAAAATTAAAATTTAAAAAAATAATAGTAATAATAGTAGGCATGGCCAGGTGGCGCAATGGACGAAGAACCAGCCCTGGAGCCACGAGCACCCAAGTCCTTATCCAGCCCCATAGACCCAACAATCACCCAGCCATGTGACATGCAAGCCAGCTGATCCCCACTGCCGTGCAAAATAAAATAAAATAGTAATCATAGTAGGGGTGGCTAGGTGGTAGACAGAGCATTGGCCCTTGAGCCAGGAGCACCCAGGTCCAAATCCGGCCTCATAAACCCAAAGATCACCCTGCTATGTGGCCCCAGGTAGGCCACCCAGCCCCATTTGCCCTGCACCCTCCCCCAAATAATAATAATAATAAAAAATGTGCTTCAGTCTTTGTTCCAACACCAACAACTCTGTCATGGGTGGATCACATTCTTTATGGTAAGTCAATCGCAAAAGTTGCTTCCATATTTTTCCAACATTGCAATTGCTGATCACAACTCCCTCCTTTCTTATTTCTCTACTACCATGTACTATATTTTCTCTCTCCTTTCACTCTGACTTTGCTGTAGGGTCGCTGAGTGGAGCAGCAGACAGATCCCTTGTCCTGGGGCCAACAAGCCCTGAGCCCCCATACCACCCCTTAGGACCAGAATCCACCTGGCCCTATGGTCCTGGACAGGCCTTCCAATCCAAGCCCCTTGCAAAAAGTAAAAAAGAAAATGTGTTATATCTGACCACTGTCCCCCCATGGTCCATCCTCTCCTCCTTTATTCACATCCCCACCTCTTCCCCCTGCTCCCCCCTCCTTCTTACTCTAGAAGTCTATACCCCATTGAGTATATATATATATATATATATATATATATATATATATATAAATATATATATATATATACTTTTTCCTCTCCTAGTTACCTCTGATGAGATCAAAGGTTCACTAATTTCCTTTGCCTCCCCCCTTCCATTTCATTGCAATATCTCATTGTAATAAAGAAAAAAAACTTATTATATGAAATATCTTGGCCTATTCCCCCTCTCCTTTTTCTTTCTCCCATTACATTTCCCTTTTTTTCTATTGACTCCATTTTTACACCATATTTTATCTTTGAATTCAGTTTTCTCCTGTGCTTCAACTATAAAAGCTCCCTCTACCTGCTCTATTAACTGAGAAGGTTCATATGAGTATTATCAGTGTCATTTTTCTGTCCAGGAATACATGCAGTTCATCATCATCATTAAGTCCCTCATATTTTCCCCCTCTCCTCCAATCTCCATTCTTCACCTGAATCCTGTATCTGAAAATCAAACCTTCTGTTCAACTCTGGCCATTCCAAAAGGAACCTTTGAAATTCCCCTGGTTCATTGAAAGTCCATCTTTTTTCCTAGAAGAGGACATTCAGCCTTGGTGGGTGGTTCATTCTTGGCTGCATTCTAAGCTCTTTTGCCTTCTGGTATATTGTATTCCAAGCCCTATGAGCTTCCAGCGTAGTTACTGCTAAGTCCCGTGTGATCCTGACTGCAGCTCCATGGTATTTGAATTGTGTCCTTCTGGCTGCTTGTAATATTTTCTCTTTGACTTGGGAGTTCTGGAACTTGGCTATAATATTCCTAGGGGTTGGTTTTTTGGGGATCTCTTTCTTGGAGGGATGGGTGGATTCTCTCCATTTCTATTTTGCCCTCTGTTTCTACAATATCGGGGCAATTTTCCTGTAGTAATTCTTTGAAAGTGATGTCAAGGCTCTTTTCCTGATCATGACTTTCAGGTATTCCAATAATTTTTAAATTATCTTTTCTAAGTCTGTTTTCCATATCAGTTGTTTTTCAATGAGATATTTCACATTTTCTTCTAATTTTTTATTTTTTTGGTTTTGAAGTATTGATAGCTGTTTTCTGGTAAATTCATCAATCTCCCTGAATTCTATTCTTTGTCTGAAGGATTTGTTCTCCTCAGAGAGTTTTCTTATCTCTTTTTCTATCTGGCCAATTTTGCTTTTTAAGGCATTCTTCTCCTCAATAACTTCTTGAACTGTTTTATGCATTTGTCCTAAGCTGGTTTTTAGCATGCTATTTTCTTCAGCATTTTTTTGGATTTCCTTGACTAAGCTGCTGACTTCATTTTCATGTTTTTTTTCCTGCATCTCTCTCCTTTCTTTTCCCAGTTTTTCTTCCAACTCCTTCATTTGATTTTCAAAGTCTTTTTTGAGCTCTGACAAAGCCTGAGCCCAATTTCTGTTTTTCTTGGAGTCTTTAGATGCAGGAGCTTGTGCTTCCTCATCTTCAGACTGAGTATTTTGATCCTTCTTGGGCTCATGAGCAAAATATTTCTCAATGGTTTTCCTCTTATTTCTCTGCTTGCTCATTTTCCCAGCCTGAGCCTGGTTTTGGGGTGCTTCCTGAGATTTTGGGACACTCCCACAAGGGTCTCAGTGTGTGAAGCTCTGTCCTCCCTCCTGGTCTGTGAATGACCATAAGTGTCCCCCTCTGCCACGGCCGAGGTGCAGGGGCCCTGCTCTTCTATTGGGGGTCCTAGACTGGAATCAGGATCTGAATGTGGTCAGAGCCCCAGCGTCCTGTTCCAGGGGGCAGAGGACAGAGCTCTGCAGTCTCTCTCTTCACTCCCCTCCCTCAGCTCAATGGGCTCATGCCCTGGGGGCTCCTGCTTACCAGCTCTGCCTGCTTCTTTTTCTGGATCTGGGCATCAGAAAGACCAAGCTGCTGGCTGTGTGCCCTGAGGGCTGGGCTCCACATGCTTGCTCTGGCAGAAGTCCCCCACTGTTCCTCCTCTTTGTGCCGGGTACTCCCCGTGGTGCAGCTCAGGAGACTCCCCCACTGCTGTGACCTGTGGCTCCGAGCATCCTTGGGTCTGCCTCTGGGAGGCTGAAGTTCTTTCACTCTGGCAGGCCACTCCTCTGGCAGGCCGCCCCTTTGACCCCAGGGAGCAGAGCCTTTCTGCTCTTTTCCAGGTTACCTTGAGTAGGAGAACTGCCTCACTGGGTCCCTTTGTGGGTTCTGTGTCTTGAAAGTTTAGTTTAGAGTCCTTAGTTTCAAGTTTTATCAGAGAGCGCCTAAGACTCGATCCCTTCTTGTCACCATCTTGGCTCTGCCCCCCCCTCAATTCATGACTTTTGAGAAATTTTTCCTAATAAAACAATTAAACAAAAGACTATGAATCAATGTTGCTTATCAAGCAATCAATCAACCTGTGATTGTCCTCTTATTGACAGTAATCAATTAATCAACCTTTGATTGATGGTACTTTGATTGATAGTACTTCTTTGAGAGTATTTGACTGATAGTACTTCTATGAATAAAAAAAAAAACACCAGGTGAAGAGGCTCAAAGATCTGTTATAGAAGAGGGAAAGAATGCATTTGGCCCAATATTCTCACATGTCTTTAAAATTCTATCCTACTCTACAGGAAAGAGGGAGGCAGGGGAAGGGAAAGATAAGGGAAGAAGGGACTGAGAAAAGGGAAGGCAAAGATATAAGTGAAAACAAACTGAAAGTTAAATTTTTAAAGAAAAGTTAAAGGGGAAAGGGAGTAAAAATTTGGTTAAGAGAAAAGAGAAAAATGTAAAGGGGAAAGGCAGTATGGAGGGATATACAAAATTAGTAATCTTAACCATAAGTGGGAATGGGAGGAAATCTCCCAGAAAATGGAAGTAGATAGCAGAATGGATTAAAAACAAGAATCCTACAATAAGTTATTTACAAGAAGCATATTTAAAGCAAAGAGATACACACAGGGTAAAGGTAAAAGGTTGAAGAAAAATGTATTATGTTTCAGCTGAAGTAAAAAAGTCAGGGGTAGCAATCCTGATCTCAGATAAAGTAAAAGCAAAAACTGATCTCATTAAAAGGGATAAGGAAGAAAATTACATCTTCTTAAAAGGCACCATTGGTAATGAAGCTATATCATTACTAAGCATGTATGTGGTATAACACCAAATTCCTAGAGGAAAAGTTGAGTGAATTACAAGGAGTCATAGATATCAAAATTTTAATAATGGGGGAGCATAGCCTCCCTCTCTCAGAACGATATAAATCTAACCACAAAATAAAAAAGAAGTTAAGAAGCTGAATAAAATCTTAGAAAAGCTAGATATGTTAGACCTCTGGAGAAAATTTAAAGGGTATAGAAAAGAATATACCTTTTTTCTCAGCAGTACATGACACCTGCACCAAACTGACCATGCACTAGGGCATAGAAAACTTACAATCAAATGCAGAAAGGCAGAAACAATAAATGCATGCTTTTAGGATCATAATGCAATAATAATTACATGTAATAAAGGGTAATGAAAAAGATAAAGTAAAAATTAATCGGAAACTAACTTAATTTTAAAGAACAAGTGGATGAAATTACAAATAATTAGAAAATTCAATAATTTCATCTAAGAAAATTATATCAATGAGACATCATAACCAAAATTTATGGAAGGCAGTCAAAGTAGTTTTTAGCAGAAACTTTATATCTCTAAATGCTAATATGAATATAATAGAGAAAGAAGAGATCAATGAATTTGGCATGCAACTAAAAAAAAGCTAGAAAAAGAAAAAAAATAAATATCCCCAATTAAATACCAAATTAGAAATTCTGAAAATCAAGGGAGAAATTAATAAAATTGAAAGCAATAAAAAACCATTGATCTCATACATAAAATTATGAGTTGGTTTAATGAAAAAAAATAAATAAAATAGATAAATTTTTGGTTGAACTGACATAAAAAATAAAAGAAGCAACAAATTACAAGAATAAAAATGAAAAGAGTTAAATAATCACCAATGAAGAGGAAATTAAAGAGATAATTCAGAGCTATTTTGTCAAACTGTATGCCAATAATTTGATAATCTGAGTGAAATGAATGAATACTTACAGAAATACAAATTGCCCAGGTTAACAGAAGAGGAAATAAAATACTTAAATAATCCCATTTCAGAAAAAGAAATTGAAGAAACCAGTCTTCTTTAAGAAAAAGTCTCCAGGTCCAGATGGATTTACAAGTGAATTCTACCACACATTTAAGGAACAATTAATTCCCATTCTATATAAACTATTTAAAAATAGAAGGAGTTCTGCCAAATTCCTTTTATGATACCAATATGGTGTCTAATCTAGTCTACTCGATTGATGATACTTTGATTGATACTACTTCTATCAATAAATAACAACAGGAAGTGTATATCTAATCTAGAAATATTTAATCTAATCTAGAAGTATCTAATCCAGGAAGAATTCAAACAGACAATGAAAATTGTAGACCAATCTCCCCAATGAACATTGATGCAAAAAATCTTAAAATAAAACTTTAGCAAAGAGATTATAAGTTATTACAAGGATAGTACAACATGATCAAGTAGGATTTATGCCAGATAGGCAGGGATGGTTCAATATTAGGAAAACACTTAATATAATTGAACATATCAATAAAAAATCCAAGAGAAATCATGATTACCTCAAGAGGTGCTGAAAAAGCCTTTGACAAAATACATCCTTCCTATTCAAAAACAATAGAAAGCATAGGACTAAAGGAAGTGTTCCTTAAACTAATAAACAGTATCTATCTAAAACCATCAACAAATATATGTAATGGGGATAAACTAGGAACATTTCTAATAAGATCATGGATGAAACAGGATGCTCATTATCATAATTACTATTCAATATAGTATAAGAAATGTTAGCTTTAGCAATAAGAGAAGAAAAAGAAGTTGAAGGAATCAGAATTGATAATAAAGAAGCAAAGCTTTCCCTGTTTGCAGATAATATGATGTTATACTTAGAGAAACCAAGAAAATCATCTAAAAAACTACTGGAAACAAATTAACAAATTCAGCAAATATAAAATGAACCCACAAAAATCATCAGCATTTCTATATGTGAACAAAGCAGCCCAAGAACAAGAGAGAGATTTTGACTATATTAAATTTAAAAAAATTTGTACTAATAAGACTAAAGAAGGAAAATAGAAAGCTGGGAAACAAATTTTCACAGTTGAAGTTATGATAAAGTTCTCATTGCTAAAATATATAGAGAATTGCATCAAATTTATAAAGTTACAAGTCTTCCCCCAATTGATAAATGATCAAAGGATATGAATAGACAGTTTTCAAATGAAGAAATTAAAGCTATATATAATCACATGAAAAAATGCTCCAAATCACTACTGATTAGAGAAATACAAATCAAAACAACTATATGGTTATACCATACACCAATCACATTGGTTAAGATGAGAAAAAAGGGGAAACAATCAATGGTCTAGAGGTTGTGGGAGGAGTGGGACATTAATGCATTGTTGCTAGAGTTGGGAACTGATCCAACTATTCTGGAGACCAATATAGAACTATGCCCAAAGAGCAATAAAACTGATCATACCCTTTGACCCATAAATACTTCTAGGTCTATATCCAGAAGCAATCATAAAAAATGGCAAAAATCCCACAAGTTCAAAATGTTCATAGAAGCTTTTTTTTTTTTTGTAGTGACAAAGAATTAGATATTGAGGGGATGTCCATCATTTGGGGAATGGCTAAAAAAGTTATGGTATACGGATTCTATGGAATGCTATTGTTTTATAAGAAATAATGAATGGGGGGGGGCTAGGTGGTGCAGTGGATAAAGCACCAGCCCTGGAGTCAGGAGTACGTGGGTTCAAATCTGGTCTCAGACACTTAATAATTACCGAGCTGTGTGGCCTTGGGCAAGCCACTTAACCCCATTTGCCTTGCAAAAAAACTAAAAAAAAAAAAAAAAAAATAATGAATGGTCAGACTCTAGAGAAGCATGAAATGAGTTACAAGAACATATGCTAAGCTGAGGGAGCAGAAGCATGAGAACATTGTACACATTAACAGCACCATTGTGAATTGATCAATCATAATGGATTGCAGCTCCTCTCAGCAGTTCAGAGAGCCAAGACAACCCTAGGAAACCAACTATGGACAATGCTATCCCCATCCAGAGAAAGAACAAAACACAAAGCAAAAGAAACAAACAAAAACCCTACAGAATCTGAATGAACTCTACATTCACTATTTCAAAATTTCTCTTATGTATTTTTTTCCTATCTCATGGTTTTCTTTCTTTTCCCTTAATCCTAATTCCTCATACCAAAAATGACTTATCTGTAAGCATGTTAAATACAAAGGTGTATGTACAATATTTACCTGACTTATTCACCAGAGGGGAGGGAGCTGGGAATGGAGGGTGGAAGGAAATTATGTAAATTAAACCTATGCACATATATATGGATCAATGTTGAAAAATTTTGCAATATGTACTTGGAAAAATAAAGTATCAATTAAAAAAGTAAGTATAATACCCCATAAGATCTATGACTTCACTAATGTAGATCACTTTTATCTCAATGCAGATCAAAATCTCTGTTTTATCTGATGTTAGCAAGACTACTTAAAGGTTAGATTTCTTTAGTATTTTTGCATAGATTTTGAAAATCCAGGGTCATCTCCATGCCATAGTGAAGTATCAGACTAAGATGTTGCTGAGGTTACACAATAGTCTATAATATATTTACCAAACTACAATAAATATATAAAATATCAAAAACTTGCATAAAATATTATTATGTATATGTATTTACTCTATTATAGAGTATATTTTTCTATATGGAATGTTATAAAATACATAAATGAGTCAGTTATCTAATCAATGTGAATATTTCCTCCCATAACTTTGAAAACAACCCATCTTTGATTGCTATTGTGATATGAGTACTTGGTTCAAAGGATTCCCATGATATGATGAGAGGTGATTTCTTTGCAAAGTCTTTTTTTAAGGACACCCAGATACATAAAGGATCTATTTTCTTCAGGATGGTCCTGAGGCAAACAAAATTACAACTATTCACATGCCCTGATCCCCACCTTCATGCATTTCATCTCCCTGCCTCAGTGTATGTCAGACTAGATGGATGTTCAGGTCCCTCCAAATTCTGTAATTCTATGAATTCTTGAGGATGTAATGGCAAGTATAGAAGTTGCCTCCACAGAGGTCCAGATGTCTTCAGGAGATGAGGATCACTCCCATTAGAAGTATGTGTCTTTGATAGGAACTCCAAATTAGATTTCATGTGCAAAGATAATTAACTAAAATTCAAGCTGTTATTCTAGGTGATAATTATTCCACAAATTGCTTTTTTAATTAATTTATTTATTTTCATCCATATGTACATGCATATTTCCAAGTTATAAAATTTCCCTCCATCCTCCCTTCCCACCCTCCTCCCTTCAGCAGGGAATAGGCAAGTTAGCATTTTACATACGTATTTTGTTAAACATATTTACAAATTTGAAATTTTTGGCATAAGGAATTAGGATTAAGGAAAATACATAAGAGCTAATTTTTATAAAATGTTCCTAAGATTCAGAAGGGTTTTTTTTATTATGTTTTGTTTTGTTTTTCTTCTCTGGTTGGGAATAATATAGTCCATAACCAGTAAAATACAGTTGTCCTAACTCTCTGTATTGTCAAGAGGAGTTGTTTCCATCAAGGTTGTTCATCTCATGATGTTGCTGATGTGTGCATGTAGAGCATCTTGGCTCTACTTTCACTCAACATCAGATCCCATAAGCCATTCCATGCTTCTCTAGAGTGCAACCATTCATGGAATTTTATTGAACAATAATTTTCTTTTTTTCTTCTTCTTTTTTTCCTTTTCTTTATTTTCTTTATTTTGCGAGGCAAATGGGGTTAAGTGGCTTGCCCAAAGCCACACAGCTAGGTAATTATTAAATGTCTTGAGGCCAGATTTGAACTCAAGTAATCCTAACTCCAGGACAAGTGCTCTATCCAGTGTACCACCTAGCCATCCCAGAACAATAATTTTCTATAGTATTCATGTACCACAACTTGTTTAGTTATTCCCCAATTGATAAGCATGACCTTAAATTCCAATTCTTTGCCACCACAAAAAAGAGCTGCTATGAATATTTTGGAACATATAGGACTGTTCCCATTCTTTACAATTTCTTCTGGATATAGTCCTAGAATTGGAATTACTGGGTCATAGGGAAGGAACAGTTTTATAATTCTTTGGACATAGTTCCTTCCATATTGCTCCCCAGAAAGATTGGATCTATTCACAACTCCACCAACAATGCATCAATGTCCCAATCCTTTCCAACATTAATCATCTTCCCTTTTTGTCATCTGGACTAATCTAAAAGGTGTGAGATGATACCTCGTTGTTCTGATTTGCATTTCTCTAATCAATAGTAATTTGGAACATTTTTTCATATGATTAAATATTGTTTTAATTTCTTCATTTGAAAACTATCTGTTCATATCATTTGACCATTTATCAACTGGGGACACAAATTGTTTTTTTCAACACTTGATTTATCAGAAATATTCCTAGACTTGAATTCAACAGGAAAGCTGGAAATAAGTTGGAAAGGCTTCTAATCCTGAATGATTCATTCATTCCCTCCCATAATTTTGCCAAAAGTAGACTCCCCCATACATAAGGTACTCTTGACATTAAATGGTGTCATGGAAAGAGCACCTGCCCTGAAGTCAGAAAGATCTGAGTCCAAATCCAGCCTCAGACACTCACTTTGCCATGTGACCTTGTGCAAGTCACATTACCCTGACTGCCTTACTCCAGAGCTATCTCCAGTCATCCTGATTCCTATACAGCCACCGGACTCAGATGACTCTGGAGGAGAAAGTGAGGCTGGTAACTTTCCACTGCACCCCCTCCCTCAAATCTAATTAAGATTCATTTCATGGCATCTGGATATTATGGTCTTCACTCTTGACATCACAAGGATAGTAGGAGTCCCTGTAGACTTTCCCCCAGTTATGATTTATTTTCCTTAAGTGACCAAATCATCTTTTTTTAGTCATATATTTCTGCTCATTGAGAAGATCCAGTGTAGAAACAAAATCAAAGAAGTATTCCAACAGAAGAGAGATTCCTTGCAAAGGAAATGAACTTGGAGTTGGTAACGGACTAACTCCCGAATAACCTTGTTTAGCAGTAACATTGTCCTTACTTTTTTTTTTGCAAGGCAAATGGGTTTAAGTGGCTTGCCCAAGGCCACATAACTAGGTAATTATTAAGTGGCTGAGATTGGATTTGAACCCAGGTACTCCTGACTCCAGGGCCGGTGCTTTATCTACTGCGTCACCTAGCAGCCCCAGTAATATTATCCTTATTAAAAGAAAATATTAAGTATCTCTCTAAATTAGTACTCATTTGATGTACTGCCCAATTCTTATAAGTTTCCTGTATATGTCTCTACTCCATCTGATGGAGTCCTGTATCATTGACTTCTTCATAATGCAAGAACACTTTGGACAGATCTTTTATTTAAATAATTCAATGTCAATTAGATGCATTTCATGCTGCTAGTGCCTACACTGTTGGCATATTGCAAAATACCCTATAACCTCCCAGAGTCAGATGCTGACAACCTATTTGATGTTTCTCAGTCTTGCCAGTCCTGGCTGTTTTACAGAGAGCATATCTACTGATCTACTGTCAAAGGATAGGGTAATGTATGATAGCAGTAGTATAGCTCTTATTATCCAAGGTAATCAAATCCCTGAGAGCTGATGGAATCAAAAAGTGAAGTAGAAAAGAAGGAAAAATGAACCTCATACAGAAACTGGAGGGACAAAGTTAAGAGGGAAGAATTTGGATGAGGATTTATTAGAGAAGACTGAGAAAGAGCAGTCAAAAAATGAGGAAAACCAGGAGTGAGAGGTATCAAAAACAAAACAACTCCCCCAAAAAAAACGAAAACCAAAGCCAAACAAAACCTAGAGAATCAAGTAACAAAAAGGAGAGGGTGATTAATAATGTCAAAGGCAGCAAAGACATCAAGAAGAATGAGGATTGAGAAGAGGCAACTTTTGGCCTTTTTTGGCCAAAGAAATCATTGGTAACTTAGAGAGTAGTTTCAGTGGAATATTATGGTCAAAAATGTAATTCTCAGGGCTTTGTAGTAAGAGAAGAAAAAAATGCAGGCACTTATTGTAGATTGATTTTTCAAGGAGTTTAACAACAAAAACCAGAAGAGATATAGGGCAATTAGATGATAGGAAGTTGAAATGAATTTAGGAAAATGATCTACAGATGGAACAAATATGAAAAGATTACCATCTTTCTTCATGGGACACTGTACCTAAAAAGAGATGGAAGGCACAAGGCAAGTGGTCAGAGGAACTTTGGACTTCACTTCTCATCTGAGGAGACTGGTGGTAGCAGGAAGGAAGTTGTAGACTTTCTTCAGGGAAAAAAAGTTCTTTGAAGCAAATCTTTGGATTGTCAGCCTGGCAACTTGCCACTTTCCCTCAGGGGACACATTACCTAGAAGGGTACAGTCAGAAGAATTCTTGACCCTTGTTTAAAATAGCACTTTAGCATATTTTTAAAATTCCTCTCTATTCCTTGTATAGTCAACTAATTGCCATTCAGCCATAGTGCCAAGACACCAATTTTAATCACTATTAAGATTTTATCTAATGATAATTAGGTGGTTACCCATAGCCATAACAGATGTCGATGCTATTTAATAATCAAATGTTGGGCCTTAATAATCAAATTCTTCTTCCATGGAATCATTTAAATAAAGGCTAAGACTTCAGGTTCAGGGTCATGTTTAATTCTGTCACTAAGAGAAGAGTAGGACAGTCAACACATATCAGTTGATGCCAGAATCCTCATTCCACAAGCTATCTGATATTGCTACACCAACTAGTGGTAGCAGATTCCTTATTTTATTAGGAAAATTTAACTCTTTGAGGGGGGTGTAATAATTTCTTGGTTTCTTTTAAAATTGTTCTGTCCAATATTTTGAAGGCATTCATGAGAACCTCATCATTCTTTTTTTATTTTTGGCATTTTTCATTTATTTAGTATTTTTATTTTCCCCAGATACATGTAAAAAAGTATTTTTAACATTCATCTTTAAAAATTTCCAAAATCTCTTCCTTCCTTTTCCCTTCTCCCCACACAATTGGAAAGGCAAATAATTCAATATAGGCTATATCTGTGTGGTAATGCAAAGCACTTCCTTAATAGGCATGTTGTGACAGAAACAGACTAAAAAAATCCCTTAAGAAAAATAAAGTTAAAGTATTCTTCAATCTGTATTAAAACACCATCACCTTTTCTGGGGATGGATAGCATTTTTCAATATAGATCCTTCAGAATTGTCTTTGATCAGTGTATTGCTAAGAACAGCTAAATCATTCACTGCTGATCATCTTGCAATTGCTGTTACTTTGTACAGAGTGCATTTCATTGTGCACCAGCTCATGGAAGTCTTTCCAGATTCTTGTGAGAGCATTCAGCTCATCACTTCTTATAGTACAATTTTATCCCATCATAGACACATACCATTAATTCATTTAGCCATTTCCAACTAATCTACATTCCCTCAGTTTCCATTTTTTTGCCACATGAACTGCTATAAAAATTTTTGTACATAAATATACTTTTTTCCTTTTTTAAATTTCTTTTGGAATATTACCTAATAGTGGTATTGCTAGGTCAAAGGTTATGCAAAGTTTTATAACTATTTGGTCACACTTTCAAATTACTCCATAGAATGCTTAAATCGGTTCACAACTCCATCAATAATAATAATAATATATTAATGTCTTGTTTTTCCTACATCCCCTTCAACATTTGTTATTTTTCTTTCCTGTCCCTTGAGCAAATCAAATAGGTATGAGACAATACCTTAGTATTTGTTTTTAAATTTGCAGTTTTTCAAGAAATAGTGAGAGCTTTTTCATATGGCTATGGATAGCTTTGATGACTTCATCTGAAAACTGTTCATATCTTTTGATCATTTACAAATCTTATTTTTACAAATTGACTCAGTTTTATGTTAGAGAAATGAGGCCTTTATAAGAGAAATTTGCTTCAAATTTTTTCATAATTATTGTAAGCTATATTCCCCTTAATTCCATTTCCTTTTATGTATTCTATTCTCTTTTTTCTTCCTCCTTGTCCCTCCAGAAAATGGTTTTCCTTCTGACTACTCTCTCCACAATCTTCCCTCCCTTTGATCTCACCCTTTTCCTTATTCTGCTCCTCTCTTATTTTCTTGCCAGGTAACATAGGCTTCTTAACCAATTATGTGTTTATGTTATTCCCTCTTTGAGACAATTTTGATGAGAGTGAGATTTGCTCACTCCCCATCAATTCCCTTTTCCCCTTCACTCCTTCTTATATATGAGATAAGTAACACCTTTTTACTTCTCCTCAGTATATTACTTTCTCATCCCTTAATTTTGTTTTTTATATATCATCCCTTCATATTAAATTCATTCCTGTTGCCTCTCTAAATAAATAAATACTCCTTCAAATTGCCCTAATAAGGAGAATTATGAGTTACCAGTATCCGTGTAGCAATGCAAACAGTTCAACCTTATTAAGTCCTTATGATTTCACTTTCCTGTTGACCTTTTTATGATTCTCTTGAGTCTTGTATTTGAAAGTCAAATTTTCTGTTCAGCTCTGGCCTTTTCAACAGGAAAGTCTGAAAGTCCCCTGTTTCATTGAATATCTATCTTTTCCCTTGAAAAACATATGCTCAGTTTTGCTGGGTGATTGATTCTTGCTTCTAATCCAAGTTCTGTTGCTCTCCAATCCTATGAGTCTTTAATGTGGAAGTTGCTAAATCTTGTGTTATCCTGACTATGGCTCAATATTTAAATTATTTCTTTCTGGATTCTTATATTTTCACCTTGATCTGGGAGCTGTGGAATTGGTTATAATATTCCTGGGAGATTTTATTTTGGGATCTTTCTAAGGAGGTGATCAGTGAATTCTTTCAATTTCTATTTTACCCTGTTTCTACAATAATAGGGTAGTTTTTCTTGATAATTTCTTGAAAGATGACAAAAATATTTTTTAAATTATTTCTTTGAGATCTATTTTCTAGGTTGGTTCTTCTTCCAAAAGGATAGTCATATTTTTCTTCATTATTTTGGTTTTGTTTTATGGTTTATTTCTCATAAAGTCATTGGCTTACATTTGCTCAATTCTTATTTTTAAGGAATTGCTTTCTTCAGTTAGCTTTCATACCTCCTTTTACATTTCACCAATTATACTTTTTAAAGTCATTTTTCTCCTCATTGGCTTTTTGAACTTCTTTTACCATTTGGCCTAATCTGTTTTTTAAGGTATTATTTTCATTATTAATTTTTTATATGTCTCATTGATCAGACTGTTGACCCATTTTTGTTATTTTCTTGCATGTCTCCCATTTTTCTTCCCTATTTCTCCCCTGCCTCTCTCACTTGATTTTTCAAATCCTTTATGAGCTTTTCAATGGCCTGAATCCAATTTATAATTTTCTTGGAGGCTTTGGATGTAGAATTTTTGACTTTGTTATCTTCTTTTGAGTTGTATGTTTTGATCTTCTCTGTCAGTAACTTTCTATGGTCAGAATTTGTTTTGCTCATTTTCCCAACTAATTGCTTAATTTTCACTCTGTTGGGGCTCTGCTTTCAGAGTGGAGGGCACACTTTCCCAAGCTTCAGGTATTTTTGCAGTTATTTTCAGTTATGACTATTTTTCAGTTATGCCTAGGGACTTAGAAGTTTAGAGGTGTTTACTTTCCTGACCTCTGCTTTGTTCTCTGAGTGATTATAAACACTCTTTTCTGCCCTAATATGAGGATCCCTCTCCCCTGTAGCCAGAAACTCTGCTGGGCTACTGCTCCTCTCCCAGGGACTGCTGTCCAGGATTGGGACCCAGATCTGAGAGTGGGCAAAGTAACAGAATCCTGTCTCAGTTCTAGCAAAAGAAAATCTTCTGACCAGTTGTTCAAAGCCCTCACTCTTTGTGGGCTGAGAACTTTGGAAGCAACTGCGGCTAATGCTTATTCAATTCAATTCAGTTTGTGCAGGTACAACCTGAGCTATATTGTGCTCCTCTTTCACTCTGTTGTAAGGCTTTCTGGTCTATCTTCTAAGTTGTTTTGGTCTAGAAAATTGCTTCACTCTGTCTTTTTATGGGCTCTGCCACTCTAGTATTTGTTTAGCATCAATATTTAAAGTTATTTTGAGGAGTTTGGAGGAGAATTCAGGTGAGTCCACCATCTTGGCTCCACCTTGAACTTTACCTTTTTTTAAAAGTAAAATGAAATACATGGCAGTAATTAGTGTATCTACTAATGAATAATGAACAAGAGCATTATAGCTGTCGTAAACAAAAATGATAGCAAGTTTTGATAGGAACATCTAAATTCTCTGTTCAAAAATTTTTCATTGATTTATCATTGCCTGTCAGAAAAAAATCATTCCTTATCACAATCTTTTATAATATGGCTTCCATTCAAATTTCAAGCTTTATTTCATTCTACTTACTTTTATGACCTCTACCTTTTAGTCAGATGGGCCACTAAACAATCCATTAAATCAATATTGTTATCTTCTACTTCTATATATTTGAACAGGGTATTTCATATATTTGAAATGCATTCATTCTCACCTCTCAGAATCAGTCCTTGGCTTTCTTCTGTGCTCAATTTATATGTCCCAAACAAAACAAATCCTTGACTTTCTCCTCCTTTCCCTTACTACTCCTTTATCTTCATTCCTCCACTTTTCCAGATTTGCCTTGCTTATTAATCTCCCCTTCTCAATTTTCCTTAGATTATATTTATTTATTTGGGAACACATGGCACAACCCTTTAACTTCCTTAAAGACAAGGACCTTAATTTCTTTCTTTGTAGTCCTAGCAAGCAGCCATACTAGGCACCTTATAAATGTTTATTGAATTGAATGAACTGACTGTTCTATTTTAGGAAGAAATTATTCCATTTGTTTAATTTTAAAGTTTAATTCTTCTGTTTCTGCTATTTTATTTATATACATATTGTGTTTGAGCTTAAAAGAAAAGGAATTAAGCATGCTTCAATTTAGAACCAAGTTTTAGTGTTCTGGGACAGATAAATAAATAATGTGGTGTAACATGGATTGGAAACAGCAAACTTAACATTTGCCCACAGTTGTAGAAATATTCAAGGAAGTTTATTAGAAAAACAATCTTGGGTTTTTTCCCAAATAAAAATAGGAAGATACTGGAGTGTGAAGGAATTTAAAGAAGAATCACATGAGCAGGAAGAATGTAATATACTCAGTAGCCTTCCATGAGAAGTTTATAATACAAGAGAAGCATAAGATGTTTTTTCTATCAACTATGAATGGAAAATTTTCTGAAATGAATCAAATGTGCCCTTCATTAGGAGCAAAAATGTTTTACTCTGTTAAAAATGATACACTTCATCTTCAAATAAATACTAATTGATTTGTTATTGAGATGTAAATACTGTAGGCAGGAGTCAGAAATTTGGTTATGCCTATACATTTACAATTGAAATTATTTTATATTAACCAGTCTTTCATAGGAACAGTGTGAAGGAGAAAGCTTTCAAAAGAATTAAATTTCTATTTGGTAGAATCCATGCTGGACAGTTAAGTGGCGGTTTAAGCAGCTAAAAGTGCCAAATTTGAAATCAGGAAGACTCATATTCCTGAATTTAAATTTCACTTTATATCCTCACTAGCTGTGTGATCCTAGGCAAGTTGTTTAATCCTGTTTTACTCAGTTTCCTTACCTGTAAAATGAGCTGGAGAAAGATTTCAAAATGGCAAACTACTATAGTACCTGCCAAGAAACCAATCCCAAATGGGATCAGGTTCATTTGACTAAAAAACAACAAAATCATTCATGGTAAATTGTTAAGACATAGAATCAAAATGTTTTTTGGAACTTTTTTGCTTTTTGTTTTTAGTATTTGAGAGTTATCCCTTTTTTGAATATCAAATATCAATCTAACCTGTGGACTCATGTTTCACATTCTTAATTTACCTATAAGACACAACTCTGAGGGTTATTTTTATTTTTGAAAAAACATCAACAACTATTTACCTCATATTTACCACATCCAGAATTGTCTTGGGTAACTGTTTTAAGATAGCTCAAATTTATCTTCAGATTCCAAATCCCTAATTCAAAGTTACAGTTGTGTATATCAGGTATAGGATAGACTTTATTCCACTCCGAACATCATAAATACATACAGTCACATACATACATACATACATACAGAAAGAGAGAGACAGACAGACAGACAGAGAGAGACAGAGACAGAGACAGAGAGAAAGGTGGTGGTGGTGTTGGGAGGACAATAACTAAAAAAAACCAGGTAAGTTCACCTTCCTTCTTTAAGGACTCTTACCTTTCCTCGGGGTCCTAAAGTCTTCCATATTCTTTTGTTTTATTTTTTAGGTTTTTGCAAGGCAATGGGATTAAGTGATTTACCCAAGGCCACACAGCTAGGTAATTTTAAGTGCTGAGGTCAGATTTGAACCCAGGTCCTCCTGACTCCAGGGCAGGTACTCTATTCATTGTGCTGCCTAGCTGCCCCTCATATTCTTAATATCCTACAGTTTAGTTTCCCTTTGGAAGAAAAATGAATTTGCAACTACTAGTGGGGCAGCCTCAAAATAATCTAGTGAATTCATCTTTATGCTCAGATAGCTATAAAAGTATTATATGGATGCACGATGTGATATTCTCCTATATTTTGGACTGCCTTAAAGAGAAATCTACCTCCCACTATCATCACTACCACCTTCTGGTGAACCCTTCTTTTTCCTCAAAGATAAAACCTAGGAGTACTCCCATGAGGTCATAGCCTCTCTTCCAAGGGGAAATGCAATTGGCTTCAAAGTGGTAGCAAGGATCACTACCTAGGTCTTTTCATCTCCTCTCTTGTGGCAGTGACATAAAAGCAATAAAGAACTATGAAAAAATATTCAGAAATAAGAATATTATCAGATCAATACATGATTAATAAAGAAAACAGAATGATCATAAGAAAGAGTGCAAGAGATCATTAGTAGAGAATTCCAAAGATTTATCTGCCTTACAATTTCAGAAAAAAAGCAAAAAAAACCCTACATTGTTGGAGAAACCTCTTATGACTGAAATGAATGGACATAGAAAAGGTTCATGATTTGTGAGCAGGTCTGAATGAGTAATATTAGGAATGGCTAGAGAGAATATGCACATAGATGAGGTCATAAATCGTTTGAGTTTGGGGGTATCGTGATTTAATTCACACAATGTTTTAAAATCTCTGAGACCCATGCATAATTATTTTTTCTTCCCCAAGAGGTTACTGCTTCCTAGGAAATAATATCCCTTCTCTTGTTAGAAGACTGGACTCCAAGAACATACTACATATGAATCATAGCTGCCCAGCCCGCCGTCCTCCAGAGTCTATTACACCACACTACCTTTAAAGTGAATGTATACACAAGCATGTCTACTCTAACATTCCCCTTTCCCCAAAAAATACATTAAGCAAGACAATTTTTGGAAGATTACACAGCACTTTGCACTTAATTAGCCAAATGACATCACCTTGGGGTTTGATGATGATGTTTGAATAATTTTTGTAAGAAACAGTGTTGAAGTACTTCTAAATGTACATGCATACAGACACACACACACATACACACACACATGTTTCAAATAGCAGGCTCCCCCTTCCATTTACTACCATTGTTAACTTAGGAAGTAACATTACCTGTTTTTCTTATCAGTAAAACAAAGAGAGTATACTAAAGAAATCTTTAAGTTTCCTTCCAACTCTAAAATTCTTTATTCCTATAAGAAATTATTTCAAGTAGCACAATAATGTATTAGGCTTTTAGTTATCTTTCTGACATGCAGTCTCATAGTCTCTAAATTTCTCTCATTTGGGAAAATGAACATCATAATTGATGAAAAGGAAAGGAAAACCTCCATAATAATGCTTCAGACTGAACCTGTAGTTTATTTGGTGAGGAAAACTCTTTAGCCTGAAAACAAGAATTTGCTGATTATATATGATGTGTCGGTCACAGTGCTAGGTATGCAAAAATTTCCAGTGAAAAAACTTCCTCTCAAAATAGATTCAGTACTTTCTGTTCAACTAGTCATATTGGAAAGCTGAGGCTCTGAGAGGTGCATTATATTGCCCAGATCTAACAGAGGTGGGGCTGTGAAGTCATGCCTTTCTGGCCTGGATGATGATGATGGTGATGGTGGGAGTGGTGACAATATTTTACACTGTTGTAGCACTTTAAAGTTGGCAAAGCCTCTTTACAAACAGGCTTTCATTTGAGTCTAACAACTCCTTGTAGAAATAGATTCTATTCTCATTTTACAGATGAAAAAACTGAACTTCACAAAGATGAAAGAGGTTGCTCTTGTGGTATTCAAATCTAATCAGCTTGAATCTTCTGACTAAAATACTTGAGATTTCAAGTGGATTCTCTATTATACGTAAATATATACATATATATATATATATATTTCATCTAATTGTCATATGAAAGCATGAACTTCAATTAACATATTCATTAAAATAAAAATGGAAAAAGTAGCCAGAGATGAGCACTGATAAACAGTTAGTAAAGATAACTTTAAATTTTGTCTTTGATTCCACAGTAGTTAAATGTACCAGTGGGTGAAACTCTTGAAATTAAGCTAGAAAATATTTTCCTATAAACTTCATTACCAAACTCACCTTTTCTTGGGGGAAACAGGGAAGTGAGTGGAGACAGAATGTCTGTGTTCATACTGGATTCTTATTCCTCAATTAGCCAAAAAAGAATGCAAAAAAGTGACAAGAAAAAGCAAGTAAATCTGGGTCAGGAAAGGATACTTTGTCACAAATACCCAGAAACATTTAATTTATGGCATTCTAAAGAGATGAAGGAGAGGTGGGCAATCTCTTATTAAATTTTCAACTTGTTTTTGCTGAGCTTAAATTTGCTTCACTTCAAGAGATTAATTTCATAAATACCAACCTGCATATACAGATTAGCATTTTACTACATTTACTTAATTCAACTTTTGAACTCACTGATAGGGGAGATAAATGGAAAAGAATAAATGTTAAGCATATGTATCAACTTCTTTCTTGGTTTTCATATAACAACACAGAGATTTTCTTTATGAGCTAACTAGGATCACTGCAGAGATTTCCTGGGCAAACCAAGATGGCAGCATGAAACTAACATGCTCCCAGAGCTTTTCCCTACCAAAGATAAATAAAGCCTCTACTCTGACATTCAAACCACAGATCCCACCAAAAAAAGAGAAGATTCAAAGAAGTTTTCAACTCTAGACATCGTGGAGGATCTTCATTGAAGGTCTGTATCTTTGGGGGGGAAGGAGAAGTAAAGTCCAGGAGGCAAGAGATGGGGAAAACCAGCAAGAGGCTTTTATCCACAGTACAATCCAGGTCCTAAAAGTTTAACAATAGCAGAGGTCCCAGAACCTAGATAGCAATCCAGCAGGGAAGACTCCAACCTCAAATAAAGTCTGAATCCTGAGAACACCAGGGTTAAAAAACAGGACTGGGTTGGGACCAAACCACTGTTAAGTCAGAATCTGGACATAACAGAGGAAACAAACCTCTGCAAAGACAAGACCTGGACTGCACAGACACTACCTTGACCAACAACAAGCCAGGGATGAGACCCCAGTCCCAGCAAAAAATATCTTGGATCAACACTCCATGAACCCCAGAAGCAGAGCTAAAACAACAAAGATGAACAAAAATGCTAAAAGAGCGCTCACTATAGAAAACAACTTTTCAGATAAAGATGGTAACTCCATGTTGGAAGAAGAAATCACTGAAAAATCACTCAAAAGGAAGTATCAAAACATTCTATAAATTGAACTCAAATACAAAAGCTCATTGAAGAATTTAAAAAAAAAAACTTAAAAATCAAAGAAGAGTGGAAGAAGAAAAAGAAATTAAAGTCACAGAAGAAAATTATGAAAAATTGACCAAAAAATTAACTGTTAAAAATAAAAAAAGCAACTGGAAAAGAAAACACAGAAACTAATTGAAGCAAATAAAATCCTAAAAAATTAGAATTGAACAAGCAGAATCCAATGAATCTATAAGACTACAAGATTCCATCAAACAAAATAAGAAGGCTGAAAAAATTGGAGAAATTGTAAAGTTCCTTTTAGGGTAAATGGAATAACCTGGAAAATAGATCCAGGAGAGACAATCTATGAATCATTGGACTACTAGAAAGCATAGATGAAAAAACTACCTGGAAAACATCATGCAGGACATTATAGGGAAAACTTTCCAAATCTACAAGATAACAATGTGGACCATTAAAAGAATCCACAGAACTACTCCAGAAGGAGAACCCAGGTTAAAAAACTCCAAGCCAAATTCCAGAACTTTCAAATAAAGGAAAAAATATTGCAAGAAACAAAAAGAAAACAATTCAAATACAAAGGAAACAGAAAGTCACACAGGACTTATCAGTCTCAACATTGAAGGATCAGAAGACCTGGAATGACTTATTTCAGAAAGCAAAGGACCTGGGATTATAATACAGAATGTACCATCCTGCAAACCTCAGCACATACTGTCAGGGAAGAAGACAGCTATTCAACGAAATAGAAGACTTCCAGAATTTCCTGACACAGACCAGGACTGAACAGAGAATTCAGTTGCAAAATACACAACTCAAGAGTTACATAAAAAGGAAAATTGAAAAGGGGATGGAAAAAACAAAACAAAACAAAATGTTGGTCAAGACCATGAAATTGTATATAACCCTAAAAGAGAAGATATAATACTTCTAATTCTTTAGAACTTTACTTCTCTTAGGATAATTAAAGGGTTGAATATGATTGAACCAGTGTCTTTGTAACTTACAATCATTTGTAAGTTTCTCTTATTCAATCCTTAATCAGTGTCTCTGTAACTTAGAATCATTTGTAAAATTCTCAGGTAAGACCTCCAGAGTTTCCCAGAACTTAGAGATCTTTAAAATTCTTACAATTAATAAGATCAAGGTTTGACTTAACCAATGCTTGACTTAACTAAGGGTTAAATACCCTGTATGAGTGGGGAGAGGAAAGAGGGAGAGAGAATAGACCTTGCTTCACTTAACAAGGGTTTAAGTATCCTGACCTCATGTGGGAGAGAGAGGCTAAAGTGCAAGAGAAAATAGGCCTGGGGAGAGGTCCAAAAATAGTTCAAGAAATGATTATGGCTTTGGATGATACTTTGGTTCATGAGAAGGATTGTAGGCACTTGAAAGATACTTGAAAAGGGGTAAGGTAAAAAATGAATATAAGTATAATTTGATGCAATTTAAGTCAATGCTGCTAACAAGCAAACAATTTGTGATGATATTTCGATAACAATATGAGCTTATCAAGCAATCAAATAATCAAACTGTGATTGATAATACCTTATTAATTGTGCTAAAGTGATTAATAACGCTGGGTGGAGAGATACAATGATTTATAATTTTACAGGGAATGAAGGGAGAATGTGAGATCTGAATAAATTCTATTTAATAATTTTGGCTTAGGGGGAATAAGCTACAATCATATTTGGGTTTAAAGATTTCTCCTAATCTATAGGAAAGAGAGGGGGAGATAGAAAAAGGGAAAGATAAGGGAAGAGGGACTGATATAAGGGAAGGAGAAGGTAAAAGTGAAAATGAACACAAAGTTAAATTTTAAAAGAAAAGTCAAAGAGGAAAGGGAATAAAATTTTGGTGAGGAATAAGAGAAAAGGAAAGAAAAAATATAGAGAAAGATAGCATGGAGGGAAATATAGAATAAGTAATCTTAACTGTAAATGTGAATGAAATGAACTATCTCATAAAATGGAAACAGATAGAAGAATATTTTAAAAATCAGAATCCTACAACATGTTTTTTACAAGAAACACATTTGAAGAAGTGAAATATACACAGGGTATAGGTAAAAAGGTTGGAGCAAAGTATATTGATGCAAAAATCTTAAATAAATTTTAACAACAAGTCTACAGCAAGTTATTACCAGGATAATACACCATGATCAAGTAGGATTTATACCAGGTAGACAGGGATGGTTCAACATTAGGAAAACACTAAACATAATTAAACATATAAATAGTAAAACCAACAGAAATCCTATGATTATCTCAACAGAAGCTGAAAAAGCCTTTGATAAAATACAACATCCATTCCTATTAAAAACATTAGAAAGTTTAGGAATAAATGGAGTTTTCCATAAAATAATAAATAGAATCTTATCTAAAACCACCAACAAATATTATATATATAATGGGAATTAACCCAGAACATTTCCAATGAAATCAGGGATGAAACAAGAATGCCCATTATCACCATTACTGTTCAATATAATATTAGAAATGCTAGTTGTAGCATTAAGAGAAGAAAAAAATTGAAGGAATCAGAATTGGCTATGAGGAAGCAAAGTTTTCACTCTTTGTAGATGATATCATTGTATACTTAGAGAACCCAAGAAAAGCATCTAAAAAACCACTGGAAACAATTAAAAAATTCATCAAAGTAGCAGAATACAAAATAAACCCACATAAGTCATCAACATTTCTATATATGAACAACAGAGCCCAATAGCAAGAAATAAAAAAAAGAAATTGCAGTTAAAATAAGTATAGACAACCTTAAATACTTGGGAAACTACCTCCCAAGACAAACCCAGAAACTGTATGAACACCAAGTATAAAGCACTTCTCACCCAAATACGATCAGATCTAATTATTTGGGTAAATGCCAAATGCTCATGGTTAGATCAAGCTAATATAATAAAAATGACAATTCTACCCAAATTAAATTACTATTCAGTGTCATTCCAATCAAACTACCAAATAACTACTTTACTGAGCTAGAAAAATTAGTAATAAAATTCATCTGGAACTACAAAAGGGCAAGAATAACAAGGGAACTGATGAAAACAAAATGTACAGGAAGGTGGCCTAGCTCTACCAGATCTAAAACTATACTTTAACGCAGCAGTCATCAAAACTGCCTGGTACTGCTTAAGAAGTAAGAGTAACAGATTAGTGAATTATTATAGATTCAAAAGATGTCCTAGTAAATGACTAAAACAATCTCCTACTTGACAAACCCAGAGTCATCAGTTTCTGGGATAAGAACTCATTATTTGGCAAAAATGGTTGGGAAAACTAGAAAATGGTATGGCAAAAACTAGGCATAGATCCACATCTCACATCCTTTGTAAAATAAGGTCAAAATGGTTACTGGATTTAGACTTATAAAGACACACTATAGTTAAATTAATAGATAAACTCTCTATCATATCTATGGAAAGGGCATAAACTTATGATCAAACAAGAATTAGAGCACATTAGGCACTGCAAAAAGAATGATTTTTGACCATATGAAATTAAAAAGATTTTACACTAATAATATCAATGCTGCCAAAGTTGGAAGGAAAGCAGAAAGCTGGAAAACAATCTTCACAACTAGGAGTTCTGATAAGGGTCTCATTCCTAAAATATATGGAGAATTGCATCAAATTTATAATGTCACAAATCATTCCCCAGTTGATCAATGGTCAAATGATATGAACAGATAGTTTTCAAATGAAGAAATTAAAGCTTTATATAATCATATGAAAAAATGGTCCAAATCATTATTGATTAGAGAAATACAAATTAAAACAACAATAAGATATCATCTTACACTTACCAAATTGACCAAGATGAGAAAAAAGGGAAAATGATCAATATTGGAGAGGTTTTAGTAGGATTGAAACACTAATGCCTTGCTGGTGGAATTGTGAACAGATCTAAAACTTTTGAAAAGCAATATGGAACTATGCTCATAGAGCAATAAAACTGTTCATACCCTCTGACCTAGCAATTCCAATTCTAGGCCTATATCTAGATGAAATCATTAAAAAAAGGTTAAAATCTACATGTTCCAAAATATTCATAGAAGACCCTTTTCTGGTGGCAAAGAATTGGAAATTGAGAGGTTGTCCATCAATAAGGAAATGGCTAAACAAGTCATGATTCACGGATACTACGGAATACTATTGTTCTATAAGAAACCATAAATAGTGAGACTCTAGAAAATCAGGGAATGACTTACAGGGTCTGATGTTAAGAGAAGAGAGTAGAACCAAGAGAAAAGTGTACACACCAACAACAACATTGTGAGATGAACAAACTTGATGGAAGCAGCTCCTCTCAGCAGTTCAGAGCTAGGACAACTGTATTAGACTGACTATGGACTATGTTATCTGAATCCAGAAGAAGAAAAACATAACAAAACACACACACACACACACACACATACAAACACACACACACACAAACACCCTTCAGAATCTGATGAACACCTTATAAAAATTATCTCTTATGTATCTTTCCCCTAATCCTATTTCCACATACTTAAAATAAGTAATACTAATCTATAAATATATTTATCAAAATATGCAAGTAAAATGCTAACCTGACTGTTTGCAGCTGAGAGGAGGGGATGGGAAGGGAGGATAGAAGGAAATTTTGTAACAAAAATATACATGTGCATATGGATGATAATAAATAAATAAATTTATCACTCCATAAAAAAATAAGATGATTGGAATGTTTCTTACTTTCCTTTCTTTTTCTATTTGATATATGTCTAGCTGCATAAATACTCTTTAATTAGGGAACGGGATCTGGGTAAGTATTTTAAGATCTCTAACATAGACCTAAGATGTCTGACTTGGAAACCAAGAAAAAGAAATTGGAATTTAACCAAATTTTGGGACCTCTGTATAGCAAACTATTTTGTTTTTGTAAATTATACTGTAGTATTGGTAGTAGTAAGTAATGATGGTGGTGGTAGTGATGTAGTAGCAATGATAGTAGCAGTAGGATGAGTAGGAGGAGGAAGATTTATTAGTAAAAGTAATACTAGTAGTAATCATCATCATCGTCATTATTATCATGCATTTATATAAGACTTAACCAGTTACAAAGCCCTTTCACATGTATTATATTAATCCATTATATTGACAAATCATGAGGCAGAAAGGACAACTATCATTTTGCCCTATTTTGCAGGTATAGAACAGGGTCTCTTTAAGGTTAAATGACTTATCCAAGGTGATACACTTAATACCAGCAGAAGCAGGATTCAAATACATTTTATTACGTGGTGATATATAGTAGAATTATTTCTACAACTCAATATTATCCATATGAGACAGGAAAAGTGAATTTATTCAAATAGTTTCATGTTAATAACTATTTTAGCAATAGCTATTCACCCCCATTTCTAAATATACTAAACCTGTTTTGATTCAAAGGACTATTAGTTTAGGCTCTTTTTCATTTTTTTAAAATTGATTGAATTTTAACCCCCATTTTCAAGTGAAAACATTTAAATAATTAAGAACATTGGTATAGGGATAGAGATAGGGAGTGAGTTGATGTGATTTGGTTTTCTACTATATATTGATTTACATTTTCTGAACTCTTCTGGTTCTTCTGTTTAAGAAACTTCTAACTTTTCTTCATAGGGACTTTCTTTTCTAATGCAGGTCTATATCTTCTCTGAAACTTATAATCTTAAAGAATTAAGAAGTTAAAAAACTTTCCCAGGATCAAAAACCAGTGTCCAAATTGGGGCTTTCACTTAGTATTTTCTGACTTCAAGACCATAATTCTAAACAATATAGTGAACAAGCAAGAGGGAACAAAGCAAATTTCCCAAGAGGCTGTAAGTGATTACATATAGGTATAGCCCATTTACCATCTGGGAACTTCACCCCTATAAGATGTGAATGCTGACTGACTTTATCATAGTAGAAACAAGAATGTCCTTGATGTCATAAGCCCTTTCTTTTTTTACCATCTTCAAGAATGTGTATATGACACACATTTATTTCCGATTGCTCTGTTTAATTAGATGGTTACAGTTATCAGCTTCAACCTCATAAACTTGACAAAATTCTATCCATATGTCATAGGTATCCATGAGTTCTCAAAAGTTCTGTTAAGTTTGCAATATTAATAGTAATAGTTTTGATAGATTCTATCTACAAAACCAGAAGGGTTTTAAGTTATAAAAGACTGTATTATAATTACCCAGCTAGCTGAGTTGAGAGTTCAACTTCAAAAGACTGAACAGAACCTAATGAGTCCTTTAACCTTGTCAATCCATCCAAAATAGCCATCAATCTTGTGTGGCCTCCTCTTCTTCTTCTTCTTCTTCTTCTCCTTCTTCTTCTTCTTCTCCTTCTTCTTCTTCTTCTTCTTCTTCTACATCTTCTTCTTCTTCTCCTTCTTCTCCTTCTTCTCCTTCTTCTCCTTCTTCTTCTCCTTCTTCTCCTTCTTCTCCTTCTTCTCCTCCTTCTCCTCCTTCTTCTTCTTCTTCTTCTTCTTCTTCTTCTTCTTCTTCTTCTTCTTCTCCTTCTCCTTCTCCTCCTCCTTCTCCTTCTTCTTCTCCTTCTTCTTCTTCTTCTTCTTCTTCTTCTTCTTCTTCTTCTTCTTCTTCTTCTTCTTCTCCTCCTTCTCCTTCTTCTTCTCCTTCTTTCTTCTTCTTCTTTTATTCTTCTTCTCCGTCTCCTTCTCCTTCTCCTTCTTCTTCTCCTTCTTCTTCTTTCTTCTTTTTTCTTTTGGGATGCTAAAAATCTAAGAGTTTTTAAATTCTAAAAATTAATTTTGCTGGAGTTTTTAAACTTTTAAAAATGCAAAATCCTGGAGACATACTGAAGTTGAAAGTTCTATTATAATTTAGAGGTTTTTAAATATTTTGAGATCCAATTTTGGCAGTTTGGTGAAGTCCAATATTCTATTCATAATTGAAAGATAAATTTCAGTTAGATATCAGTAAAAATAAACAATTTCCCCATCCAGACTTTCTGATTCTTTGGGGAACCAAGTACTGTATATTAGGAATCCTTACTTATAAGAATGGTTTCAGGAAAAAAAAAACTTGAGAAGGCTTATATGAACTGATGAAAAATAAAGTGAGCAGAAACAGAACATTGTGCACAGTAACAATATTGTAAAGCTAATCAACTATGAAAGCTTAACTACTCTAATAAATATGATTCAAAACAATTCCAAAGAACCCACGATAAAAATTCTATCCCACTATCTCTCCAGAGAGAGAACTATTGAGTGCATATTGAAGTATCCTTTTTTAACTTTATTTTTGTCTAATATGTGTGTTTTCTTTTGCAATAAGAGTAGTATGGAAAAATAAAATAAACCTTTGCTATAAATTAAAGCAGAAAACAAAAGGAAATTATTCCTAAATAGGATGGCTCATATGCTCTCCTTGGAAAGGTAAATCAAATAATCACAAGAATTATTTCAATATACAACTAAAGGCCACAAGAAGTCACTTAATGAAATATATGATCAATCCCTAATGCAGTAGACATGACAAACATTGCAAAAATGTCTACCATGAAAACTACTGTAACTAAAGAAGCTAAATATAATGGAAAGGATAATTTTTTTAAATCCTTCAAAAACTAGATAAGACATTCTGGGGATCATTTCCAGTAATCTTGACCTTTGTCTTGTCACTAGATATCAATGACTGGAGGAGAGACTGAGGTAGAAAACTTTGCATAACTATGCCTCACTTAAATCCAATCCATATGTAAGTCATGTTATTGGTCCTCTCTGAGAACAAAGGAAAACAAGAAGACTCTCTACATTAAGTTGGCATTTCTTTTTACATTTTATGACATGAATGCATATATATGATTAGAAGAAAATGGTAAAAGTTATGTTAGAAAACATGAATGAAGATTAAGATATGAAATAGAACAACTAAAGTTTTAGAAACTGTAAAATATTCTGGACTATATGAATACATTTTTCCAAGAAGTAATCTGGGAAGTCCTGGACATAGTAAAAAATAAACAGCAAAAAGTAAAATTATGTAGTGTAGATAAGCAGCCAAAAAAGCAACAGTAGTAATGTGTTGGCTTTATTTCAGGATTGACTATCCATATATAAGTTACACTATTGACCTAGGGCAAGGATCAAAGTAAATCAAAAGTGGAAGAAAAAGCCTCAGTTTTCTAAGTTCAGAACTCTCTGCCTTATACCATACTATTCTCAGTTTTGCTAAACTTGGATCAGAAAGCTGGGCTTTCTCTTTAAGCTGACAAGGAATTTCCCTCATATATATTACCTTGATATAATTAACTCCCTTCTTAGAGAGACAGTCATACTTATGTTATTTTTGATATGATTGTTTATTCAACATTTTATATATATATATATATATATATATATATATATATCATTTACCTCTTTTACCATATTAAATGTTCCTTTTACCAGATCAAATTGGATGATCATAAATTCCAAGAAAAATAATTTAAAGCATCAGAATCAGTAAGAACAGGTAAATGAACAAGATAAAGAAGCATTCACAATATTCACTGGTCCATGTAGTTGCCCCTCTGTGATATCTTGTTCACGATATCTTCCTATATTCCCCAATAGAGAAGTTCACTCTATTCCCTTCTACTTTTATTCCCCAAGGAGGGCTCATCTCAAATCCTAATTGATTTTTTTTGGCAAGGCAATGGGATTAAGTGGCTTGCCTAAGGTCACACAGCTAGGTAATTACATCTGACTCTTCATGATTTCATTTGGAGACTTCTTGGTAAAAGTATGTCCTTTCCATGTCCTTCTCCAGTTAATTTTATAGATGAGGAAACTTAGGCAAACAGCGTTAAGTGACTTGCCCATAGTCACACAGCTTAGTAAATGTCTAAAACCAAATTCAACTAAGGAAAGTGATTTCAAGCCTGTCCCTCTCTCTATATTGTGCTTATCTTCTTTTTTCAAAATTTTTATTTAAGGCAATGTGGTTAAGTGACTTGCCCAAGGACACGGCTAGGTAATTATGAAGTATCTGCCATTGGATTTGAATTCAGGGCCTCCTAACTCCAGGGCCAGTGCTCTATCCACTGTGTCAGCTAGTTGCCCTGCCATTTATTTTCTTATTAATACTAGTCCTTCTGATTTTAAGTTGTGCTCCCAAAAAATATTCCAGTGTTGAATACAGAAGTATTATTTCCTGACCCTTAATATGTGAAGAAATATGAGAAAATTTCTAATATTTGCATGTTCTAATATGTCATGGCAAAAGATAGCTTCAACAAAGGTTAACAATTAAAATAAGATTTATATGAATGTTTTGACTGATGATGACTATCTGACTCAAATAGCATGGCTCTTCAAGGATTATTTTTGTTTTTGCTCATTGAAGTATCAGATTAGAAGAAAGTATAATATTAAACATATTATAAAAGCATTTACTAGAGAGTATAGTCTTTATTGGGGAATATGGGAAAATATAATAGACTAGGTATCTCAGAGGGGCAGCTAGGTAGCTCAGTGGATAGAGTGCTGGCTTTGCAGTCAGGAAGATCTGAGTCAAATATGGCTTCAGATACTAGCTGTGTGACTCTGGACTTAACCCTGTTTAACCTCAGTTTCCTCATCTGGAAAATGATCTAGAGAAGGAAATGGCAAATGTCTCCAATATTTTTGCCCCCAAAAACCCCCAACCTATTTAAAAGGTCACAACTAGAAGAAATAAACAATAACAAAAGGTATCACAATCTGGAAACTAATTCATGAATAAATTGTGAGATCTTGATCAATTCCCCTTAACACTCCAGACCCCAGATTTCTCACTTATAAATAAAAGAGATGAATAAGATAGCCTCAAAAGATAATCTTTCAGATTTTTCACAGAGTTTATATGATATAGTAGAGAAAAATCCTTTGTATATTTGGAGTCAGAGGATCAGAGTTCAGATCCTGGCTCTTCCAGTTATTTTTTCTGTGAACTTCTGTGAACCATTTAACTACTTTGGGAGGCTATCCTCATCTGTAATATGAGAATGTTGGGCAACATGATCTTTAAGGACTTCTCCAGATTTAAATCTGTAATCTTATGACCTTTTCAAGTTTGAGGTTCTGTGATTCTTTGAATAAAACATTTCTGTTTACTTTTATGTTTATTGAACTAAAAGCATTTGGTGAATAAAAAGCGAGTTCCAACATGGCTTTTATCATCATTCTATTGAGAAAGGGAATAAAATGAACCTAAATCTTTCTCCAAACTATGATTCCTTTTGTAACTATACTCTGAAATGCTTATCTAGCACCTACCCCCCCTCCCCTCAAATGACTACTGTTACATATCATGATTTCTATCATTGATCAAACATGGGTTGTCAGAGTACATGTAAAGAACAAAATATTTCCTCCAAGCTCTCTTGCAGCAATCCCAGAAATCAGCTAAATACATAGACAAATATATTGGTCACATGGGGAATCAATCACACACCACACACACACACACACACACACACAGAAACACACACACATACACAGAGCACACATCAATTGCTGTCACAAGATTTCACAGATCACATCAGATTAATTGCAACCATGAGATTAATTGGTTGTAATTATAATTGAAGTTGCTAAGTAGTTTGATGACCCTGTTCTCACCTTACTAACACCTAAAATTTTTGACTTTTTAAAATATTAAATGAACAAATAAATACTTTGCTACTTTGAAGCTAAGAATAGTGATTCTGTAGAAATATATAGGCAAACATTCCCCAATTGACAAATGGTCATAGGATCTGCAAAGGCAATTTATAGATGAGGAAATCAAGGCAATCCATAATCATATGAAAAATTGCTCTAAATCATTACTTATTAGAGAAATGCAAATAAAAGCATCCCTGAGGTACTACCTCACACCTCTAAGAGTGGCCAATATGACCAGAAAGGGCAATGATCAATAATGGAAGGGATGTGGGAAATCTGGGATACTAATACATTGCTGGTGGAGCTGTGAACTCATCCAACCTTTCTGGAGAGCTATTTGAAACTATGCCCAAAGGGCAACAAAAATGGGTGTACCCTTTGATCCTGCAATACCACTACTGGGTTTATACTCTGAAGAAAAGGGTAAAAACATCACTTGTACAAAAATATTCATAGTAACCTTATTTGTGGTGGCAAAGAATTGGAAAATAAGTAAATGTCCTTCAAATGGGGAAATGGCTTAACAAACTGTGGTTCATGTATGTCATGGAACACTATTGTTCTATTTGATGGGAATTCAGGGAAGCCTGGAAGGATTTGCATGAACTGGTGCTGAGCAAGATGAGCAGAGCCAGAAAAATATTATACCCTAAAAGCAACAAGGGGGTGATGATCAACCTTGATGAACTTGCTCATTCCATCAGTGCAACAATCAGGGACAATTTTGGGCTATCTGTGATAGAGAATACCATCTGTATCCACATAAAGAATTGTGGAGTTTAAACAAAGACCAAAGACTATTATCTTTAATTTAGGGGAAAAATCATTATCTTATTATGTAATTTTTCTATCTCATACTTCATTTTTCTTCAGAGTAAATCACAGTCAACTTAGATCAATGTATACCATGGAAACAATGTTAAGACTAACAGACTGCCTTCTATGGGCGGTGGGAGGAGAGAAGCAAGATAAGGGGAAAAACTGTAAAACTCAAAATAAGTAAAATCTTTTGAAAAAAAAGATATGGACAAAGAATCAGGAAGTCTAACTTGAATTTACTAAGTAGATGAATTATAAAGTAGTTTGTGTCCATATACAAATCTTCACAATTCTCTGTCTTAGATTTTTTTCTTTTCCCTGGCTATAAAAAGAATGACTTGAAGAAATCTCCAAGTTCAAAAAGCTATAATAATAATGTTTTAAAAGCAGAATCATTTCTATTCTGAAGGAACTGATTCTCACAATCTGAATGATACATGATTTTATCAATGTGGACATCCCCACCAAAGATGTAGAATATATCATATCCTCATCTTCCCATTTTATACTTTTTTTATTGTAGTCCTATGGATTCATCAGAAGGAATTCAACCTGAGAATATTTACTGCCTTCTATTGATACTGTAAGTATCAATTTGTGACATTTTGATGCTAAAATGGCAACTAATGGATAGTTCCCTCACTCTTGCTATATAATTAGAGCAACTTTTTTCCCATTCATACATTCTATGATAATAATTTTACACAAATTATCTGGTATTTAATTAATAATTTATAATGAATGTTAAACTTCTCACACTTGCTAAGTGTCTCTATTGCCCTTATATTCTCGATTTCTATTCTCTGGATGGAGCCCATTAAATTCCACAAGACATAGTATAATAAAATCACTAGAGAATTCTGATATTAAAAAAAGTTAAAATGTTTTAGAAAAAATTGGGGGTCACTAAAAGAACTATGTGATTTTATCATTGTAATCCAGACTTAGTGAGAAAGGATATTCAACAAGGATATATATCAGAGAAGCCATGAGACAATCTAGCTGAGTGAAACTTCCTTGCAACTGAGATATCCATGGTGATTATCCCTCTAAGAAACATAGGCAACCAAGAAGTGTTATCAACAGCATTTATTCCCCAGAGTCAATTGAGTATAGTTTCAATATCTTTTAAGGAAAACCTAGCCTAATTTACATAGAGGACAAGGGATTAAGATATTGTTCCCTCTAATCTTGCTTGACACTAATATTCAGATTTGCCAAAGTTATCTCTCTAGTTACTTCATGTATCTGGATATTTGACATAGATAAGGAGGACACCTCAGTGTAGGAGAGTGACTAACATACATAGTGATCTGGCAAATCAAATGTTTTGATGGCCAATATACAGTAAACGTGGGGGGATTCTATATTCTTTTTCTCTTGTCAACTAAATCTTTGTAAAATATGGTTTGTTAATGGCTTTTTTTTTTACAAAAACCTATTTCCTTATTTTTTTCCTCAGTGCCTTAGTTGATTAATCTTATTAAAATTGTATATAGTGGAAGAAGTGGACATGTGGTTTGGAATTATTACTAGTATTTTTATAATGGTAAAGTCTACTATTTTTCTATATCATCAGTATTCTTCTCTTTTATGTATACTGTAAATCAATACTTCTAATTCCCTAAAAATTTTATCACCTAAAATAAAAACTTTCTTGGTTTGCGTGTTTCAAGAGCTGTTTTCCCTACTTAATTTTCTTTAGTTCTAGTTCTATTTTCTCCAGGAGCCCCATAAAGATATATTAGAGACCGAACTTCCAATGTAATTTATGGTAAAATGAGTTTTTTTAATAAAAAAAGCTTCTAGGACTTTTATTATTTCCATGGTTTATTTCCATCCTTCTATTTTTATACTTAATTGTATCAAAATGACTTTACTTTGTTGACTCTCCCACAGAGGTACACTAGTAAATGCTTAATAAAGTTTCATCTTCATTATTAACATTTTCTCCATCACTTTCTTAAGTCTAAAAATCAACTAAACAATAAATCAAATCAATGTGTAGAGCCAAGATGGTGGAGAGAAATAAAAAAATTCCCTAAGTTCTCCCAGGCTTCCCTCAGATACAACATTAATCAGGCCTCAAAACAGATTCTGGAGTGACAGATCCAACAATAAAACAGAGCACATCATTTTCCTGCTTAAGATATTTGGTAAGAACTTCAAGAAACTTCTGTCTTACTAGGGTGGAAGAGAAGATCAGGTTGTGGAGACTAGTATGTTCAGGATTCAGAGGAGGTCAGCCAAAGGCTCTCAGTCACATCAGAAATTTACAGTGGAGGGACCTGGGTCACAGTTCAGAGGGCAATGGAACAGCAGGTCATCTGGGAGAATTCCAACACAGGTGCAGATTTTTGGATTGGGAGACCCAGATCTCCTGTGCAGCTAGAATGACTGGGCTGGACAGCCTAGATCCAGTGAGCAAGCCACTAGCATTCCCAATCTAGAAGGTCTGCAAGCAGGCACCTAAGCCAATACAAGTGCCAGGAACAGAGTTAAAATAATTAAGAAATATCAGATAAATGCCATGATGATAGACAGCTATAATAAGAAAGATCATATAAACATTTCAGAAGAGGATAGCAGGAAAAAAGTACTAAAAGTGAAACCCTAGAAGGCAATGTGAAAAGATTTATTAGAAGGGGCTCAAAGAAGATTTTTTAAAATCAAGTAGAAAAAAATGGGAAAAGAAAAGCAGGAGAAATTCAACAAAAGGAAGCACAAAATTTGACTCAAAAAATCTTTAAAAATACAATTGGGGGTGGCTAGGTGGTGTAGTGGATAGAGCACAGACCCTGGAGTCAGGAGTACCTGAGTTCAAATCCATCCTCAGATACTTAATAATTACCTAGCTTTGTGGCCTTGGGCAAGTTACTTAACCCCATTTGCCTTGCAAAAACTTAAAAAAAAAAGGAAAAAATACAATTGGACAAATGGACAAAGAAAACAACTCTTTAAAAATAAAATTAGGTAAATGAAAAATGAGATGCAAAAGCTAACTGAAGAAAATGATTCCTTGAAAAACATAATTGGACAAGTGGAAGCTAATGACTCTATGAGACATCAGAAATCAGTCAAGCAAAATTTTAAAAAAAATGAAAAACATAGAAGAAAACATAATTAGAAAAACACATGACTTCAAAAATAGATCCATGAGAGGTAATGTAAGAATTATTGGACTACCTAAAATCGATGATCAAAACACAAGTCTGAACATCAGCTTTCAAGAAATAATCAAAGAAAACTTCCCTTATATCCTAGAATCAGAGGATAAAATAGTCACTAAAAGAATCCACCAATAAATCACCTCCAGAAAGGGATCCCAAAATGAAAACACCAAGTAATATTGTGGTCAAATTCCAGAATTATCAAGTCAAGGAGAAAATATGGCAAACAGTAAGAAAGAAAGCAATTCAAATGCCAAGGAGCAACAGTCAGGATTATGGTAGCGTCATCATTAAAATTTTGAGGACCCTGGAATATGATATTCTAGAGGGGAAATGAGTTTGTAATACAACTAAAAATCAACTGTCCAGCAAAATCAAGCATACAGTTTCAGGGGAAAAGATGGACATTCAACAAAATAGGTGACCTTCAAATTTTCTTGATGAAAAAATGAGAGTTAAACATAAAATTAGATTTTCAAACATGAAAATCAAGAAGTACATAAAGCAAGTAAAAAGAAAAGAGAATGTTATTAAGTAAAAGTTAAATGAGTTATTTTCCTACATGGGAAGATGCTACTTTAATAATGAAAAATAAGTCATTAAAATGGAATTGTACTAAAAAGGGATGAAGGGGAAGACAGAATGGGGTAAATAACATCATAGGAAGAGGTGTAAAGTACCCATTAAAGTATAGATAAAGAAGACAGATAAGAATTACTTGAATCTTACTTTCCTGGATTTGACTCAAAGAGGAAATAATATACACACTCAGTTGGGTTTGGAAAATTATCTTGTCCCACAGGGAATTAGAAGGGGAAAGAATGGGGAAAGAAAAGATGGGCTGTTAGAAGGTAGAAGGAAGGCTAAAAGGGGGAAGGGAGGGGTGGCTAGGTGGCACAGTGGATAGAGCACTGGTCTTGGAGTCAGGAATACCTGGGTTCAAATCTGGCCTAAGACACTTAATAATAATTACCTAGCTGTGTGGCCTTGGACAAGCCACTTAACCCCATTTGCCTTGCAAAAACCTAAAAATAAAAAAGTGGGAAGGGAAAGGGGAAAGAAAAGGGGGGAGGCTGATAGAAGGGAGGCCAGATTAAGGGAGACAGCAATCAGAAGCATAACAGTGGTGATGTAGGATAGTGAAAGAAGAGAGAAATGGAGAGAAAATAGGTTGGAGAGTAACACAGTTAAAAATCATTAACTGTGAATGTAAATGGGATGAATTTTCACATAAAAAGAAGCAGGTGGCAAAGTGGATTAAAAATCAGAATCCTACAATAAAAAATATATTTGAAGTAAAGAGTTACATGCAGCATAAAGGTAAAAGGATGGAACAGAACATATGCTTAACTGAAGTGGAAAAAAGCAGGGGTAGCAATCCTTATCTCAAGACAAATATCAAAAGGAAAAAAAACAGATTTCTCTAAAAAGGATAAAGAAGGAAATTGTATCTTCCTAAAAGTTACCTTAGACATTGAATGTAAATACTAAACATATAAGCACAAAATGGTATAGCATCCATATTCACAGAGAAGTTAAATGAGTTACAGGAAGACACAGACCACAAAATTACACTAGTTGGGGACTTCAAACTGTTTCTTTCAGAATTAGATATATCTAACCACAAAATAAACAAGAAGGAAGTTAGGAAAGTGAATAGAACTTTAGCAAAGTTAGATATGGTAGAATTCTGGAGAAAACTGAATAGGGATAGAAAGGATTATACCTTCTCTGTGGTACATGGCAATTACAAAAAAAAAATTGATCATATATTATGGTTTTAAAAAACTCAAAATCAAAAGCAGAAAGGCAGACATATTAAATGCATCCTTGTCAGATCATAATACAATAAAAATATGTATAATGAAGAGCCATGGTAACATAGACTAAAAATTCATTGGAAACTAATTTTAAAGAATGATTGAACTAAACAGCAAATCAAATAAAAAATTAACAATTCTTTTCAACACAATGACAATAATAAGAAAACATGCAAAAACAGCCAAAGCAGTTACTAAGGGAAATTTTATAGCTTTAAATAATGAAAAAATAGAGAAAGGGAAGATCAATGAATTGAGCATACAACTAAAAAAAAAACCAGAAAAAGGAAAAAAAAAACCCTTGGCCTCCTAATTTACATATGTTATAACCCTTTATGTCTAAACCATCTATACATTTTGGCCTTATCTTGGTTCATGATGTGAGATATTAGTCTTTGTTCAGTTTCTGACATGTTATTTTCCAGTTTTCCCAGTGCTTTTCTTCAAATACTGAGAGTCCTTATTCCAGAAGCCGGAGTCTTCGAGTTTATTAAACAGCAGATTACTACAGTCATTTACTAGGGTGTGTCTTGTGTACCTAACTATTCCACTGATCTATCACTCTATTTTATAGCCAGTATCAAATAGTTGCAATAATTGTGGTTTTTATAATATATTTTCAGATCCAATGAGACTAGGCCACTTTTCTTTGCATTTTTCCATTCGTTTTCCTGATATTGATCTTTTGTTCTTCCAAATGAATTTTGTTATTATTTTTTCCAATGCTATAAAATTTTTGATAGCTTCAATTGGCATGACACTGAATAAATAAATTTTTATTAGTTCAACCTACTCAGCTTTCCTTTTCCAATATTTATTCTTCTTTCACAATTCTCACACATAATCGCATTTATTTTCTTAATTTTACTTTTACCTCTCCTACCTCTTTTTAAAATTCTTTTATGTTCTTCAAAGAGTACTTTTTGGCCCAATTTATGTTTCCCTTTGTAGCTTCACATGAAGGCATTTTGACTGTGTTGTCCTCTTCTGAATTTTTGTTTTGATTTTGTCTGTCACCAAAATAGCTTTATATGATCAGGGTTCTTCCTATTTTTTTTTTGTCATGGTTGTTTATTTGCTTCTGAGGCACAATAAGGAATTGTTCCAAGCTTCTTGATCTGGGGACCAAGAGGTTGGTCATTGGCTTTCTGTGGAGGGGCCCTCAAGTACCTGAAGCTTGCCAAATAGGCTGGGATGGCCCAGTCTGGTCACTTCTTTTATTCCAGGTTGGCAAATTTGCCCTCTGAAATGGGGTTAGAAGTCTTCCAGTTGTCCTGCAGAGCTAGGACCAAGTTGTTGATCTGTGTTGTGCCTAAGAGTCTCCCACCAACTTGTCTACCTTAACTATGTTGGGCTGCATTCCCCTCTACTCAAGTGAGCTAGATCTTTCTTTCAGTCCTTTTAAGTTACTCTCAACCTGAAATATTGTTTCACTCCACCTTTTTTTGTGAAATCTGTTCCTCCAGAATCCCTTTAAAGTTTGATTTAACATAGTTTCTGAAGAAAACTGAGGAGAGCTCAGGCAACTTCCTGGCTTCTTTCCACCATGTTGGCTCTATCAACATTTCTTGAATATGATATCCAGGCTCACTTTTTTCCTGGTTTTCAAATAGTCCAATAAATCTTAAATTATTTCTTTTGGACCTATTTTTGGAGGTCAATTGTTTTTCCAACATGACTATTTCACATTTCCTTCTAGTTTTTCATTCTTTTAATCTTGATTGATTCTTGCTATCACATGGAACCATTAACTCATTTGTTCAAATCTAATTTTTGAGGAATTTTTAAAGTTAACTTTCTTCTTTTCCATTTATCTAATTCTGTTTTTTTAAAGAAGCTCTTTTCAGTAAATTTTTATACATATTCCCCCCATTTTTTATTCTTTTACCAGGTTATTGACTTTTTTCTTGGTTCTCTTCCATAACTCTCTTTTTCCCTCTAATTTTTCCTCTATTTGATTTCTAAAATTCTTTTTGAATTACTTGAGTCCTTTTTGGGCCTGAGACAATTCTCCTTTTTCTTTGAGGCTTTGCATGTAGGTATTTCAATATTATTGTCTTCTTTTCAGTTTGTTTTTTGATCTTCCTTTCACACTAGTAAGTTTCTATTTTCATTTGTGTTCAATTTAGAAGTAATTTTGTGACTTTTACTGAGCTCTGCACCTGGTATGGATAGGGAAATTGTTCTAATCATCTTAAAACTGTGGCTTCAGATATTGGATTCTTGCCTGCTGTACTGGGGTCACAGAGTCCTGGCTTGCATATGGCCATATGCATAAAGTCATCACTGATCTGAACTGAGATTTAAAACTTCCCATTGGCTTTCTGGAGTTCAATTTTCTCCTGACCAGCTGCTACAGCACAACCATCTGCTGGTTTGCTTAGACATAGCCTGCCCCATATTGTGTTCCCAGTTTACCCAAGTGAGAGAAACAATATTTCCTTCTAATCTTCTACATTGCTTGGGCTGGAAAATTTTTTCAAATCTTTTTTGTTGGCATGCTCCAGAATTCTTTTTGGGATTATTATATAGTTGTTTGGATATAAATTTGTGAAAATCCAGGTGATTTCCAAAATTTTAAATCCTTTTTGAGCTATTCAAGGAATTCTTTTTCAGCTTAATGTCAATTCATATTTTTTTCTTTGAGTCTGTCCTTATAGTAATTTTGACATAGTTGTCTTCTTTGGATACTTATCTTCCCAGTTATCATAGTCAAGTTCTTTTTTGTTGTTGGTTGTTCATTTTTCTAGATTTTTTTTTTACTTTTGACATTTTTATTAAAGTTCAAAACTGCTTCTGAGGCATTGTCCCTACCTTCCAGCTTTTTACACATTTTTTTTTCAGAGATAGTTCTGGGATTCTATAAATTCTTTACTTTTTTTAGTTCTTCCAATGTGGTATGATATAAGTAGAGGCATATTTACTACTTCCTGACATGTACCCTGGTCTATGAGTGACAATAAGCAATCTTTTCTGCCCTAAAACTATGACCAGCATCCCCATTCCCTTGTGGTTGCCAGTTCCAGTATGCTAGTCTTCTTCTTTACCATGATACTCTGATCCAGAATTGTAATCCTAATCTGTGTATATAGGCAATGAAACAGAGTCCTGCACCAATGCCAAAGGGAGTCTTATAATCTGATCCACTGTCCGACTTCCTTACCATTTGTTGGCAGAGAACTCCTGAAGTCACTGTTGCTCTTTGAGTTTTCCCCAAGGCATGCTGCTGGCTTGCCAGGGTATAGTCTATACTGGACTGTATTTCATTATGTCCCCCAGTGTGATAGACCTTTGTTGCCAACTTTCTAAGTTATCTTGGGATGGAAAATTGTTTCAATCCATCCTTTTGTGGGTTCTTCTTTCCCAGAAATCTTTTTCTGGGGTCATTTTAGAATTATTCTGAAGATAATTTGAGTGAGTTCAGATGAGTTTCTGGCTCTTCACTGCCATCTTGTCTCCATTCCTTAGATTAAGCAATGTTATCACCCCATGGTGATCTTTTTTTGAAGGATATAAAAAGGTAAAACCTATCAAGTTAATATTGAATGCATTTATCACATTTTTTTCTTTCTAACATTGGAGAACACATCAAAACCAAGGAAACTAAGAGAAAATAACCACTAAAATGTGGTGGTACAAATGGGGGTCAAATATGAGGCAAAAAGAAAAGAAGAAGGAATCAAATCAAATACTTTATAATTCATTATTTGGCCTATGGCTATACCTGCTTAATATAGTTATTTTAAGAAGTTAATTAACAATAAGTAAATATGTATCTGCTAAATTACATTTCTAATCAGGAGAAAAAGCCAATCTGATGTTTTTTTTTTCATTTTTATCCTCATTTTAAACCTTAAAATTATGATCATAAATGCATAGTATCTGAAAAAAATGCTAATAAGGATTTCCTTGTAGTAGAAGTAGTAGCAGTAGACCTTCAGAGACTAAGAGACTTGACGAATGATAAGAATAATTTAATAAAATGATTAAAATAATTTTAGATTGGATTAACAATTCTTGAATCTTTCTAATGGACTACAGGTATCTGAAAACTATTCATTCTTAAGTTTTTAAACATTCCCTGGAAATCTTTCTTATGCTATAATTTGTTTCGATCATGATGAATGAACTTCTTGAGAGCAAACTTTAGCAGAGGTCCAAGGAAATTCTAAGTAAAGTAAATGATTACAAATGGGAAATTGATGGAGTCCAATAAATACAATGTTATAATGTTTACCTGTACTGTTTAGGTAATACTTCCAACTCCTCATTCCACTCCCTGCTCTCATGACTATGAAATGTTAGATGAAAAGTATTCTTAGATTCGTAGAAAAGAGAGATTCTAAAGTAAAAGAGAATCCCTCGTCTCTGTCTCTCTCTCTGTCACACACACACACACACACACACACACACACACACACACACACAATCTAAAGTTTTCTAAAAAAATTCCTGGCTAATATCATTGGATCTTTTCTTCTCCTCCCCTCCCCTACTTATGCATATTTAGCCTTGATAAAAGTCCTAATCTGATGGATTTTTGAAGTGTAAGATCTTATAGGTATTACATTCTTTAGGGAGAGTTGGGAAAGTCATTCCAAACACCTACAGTTGGTTGGTTAGCTGTTCTTTTCCTTCATTATCAAAAAAGACCAAAACAACATCACTATGTTTAAGACAAATGAGAGTGTGTGTGACCGTGGCTGATCAGGTCAATGCAAGTTCAGAATGTTCTACCACAGATCAGGCACAAATAGTCCATATGAACACCTGGGATGGATACACTAAACTTAAATCTGTCATATTTACTTTGAGCTGCTTCAATTCTGACTTCCTCATAGAATGAAGCATCCTCACTGATGAGGGCATGCCATGCTAGGTGGTCCTGTGCCAGTGTCTCACCATGCTGTACAATCAATTCTGAAGTCTTCAATGAGGCCTTCAGTGTGCCTTGATATCACTTCTTATGACCCCCATTGTGAGTGCTTACCCTCTATCAGTTCTCCATAAAAAAGTTGGGTTTTGGGGGTTTGTTTGGTTTTTTTTTTTTTTTTGGCAAGTACACGTCTAGCATTTTAACATGTCCAGACCTTGATAGTTGCACTCTTTGTAGTAATGTTGGAATGTTAAGTGGTTTAGCTTGAGAAAGTACCTTAGTGTCTGGTATCTTCTCCTGCTAGGTGATCTTCAGAGTCTTCCTAAGGCTATTTCAATGGAAGCGATTTGATTTCTTCACAGGCATATAGAAATGAGATCAGCACAATGGATCTGTAGTTTAGTTCAGTTTAGTAGTCAGTCTAATACCTCTTCTCTCCCACACTTTCTTTTGGATCCTCCCAAATACTGAGCTAGTCCTGGCAATGCATGTGTCAACCACATTGTTAAAGTGTATCTCCTTGGAAGAACACTGCCAAAGGAAATGAACTTGTCCATAGTACCCAAAATGTCTCCATTTGCTGTAATCAGTGGTCTCATATATGGATAGTGTAGTGTTGGATGATGGAGCACCTGTGTTTTCTTGGTGTTTTTAGACCAAAATTAGCACAAGCAGCAGAAAATTGATCCATCCTTCAGCTTCAAGCTTCAGGGACTACGTTGAGTGTACAATCATTGGCAAACATAAGATCATGCACTAACACTCCCTCCACTTTGGTCTTGGCTTGTAACCTTTTCAAGTTGAAGAATTTGTCATCAGTGCAGTAGCTGACCTTGAGGCTATATTCCTCCTCAGCTAAGCCATTTAATAATATGGCTGAAAACATCATGTTAAAAATTATGGGAGCAAGGACACCTCCTTGATTCACTACATTGGTGACTTGGAAATCTCAAGAGCATTGTCCACTATATCCAGAACCCAGGAATGCATGAAACATGAAAGTGATGTACAATGCTGATGAGCTTCTCCGGGCAATCAAATTTTGACATAATTTTCCATAAACCCTCACAACTAACAGTTTCAAAGATATGGGTCAGATCTACAGATATTATATACACCCTTCTGTTCTATTCCTGGCATTTTTCCTGGAATTGTCAGGCAGCAAACACCATATCAACTGTTCCTCTACACTTTCTGAAGCCATACTTACTCTTGGGGAGGTAAGCATCTTCCAGGTGAAAAGTCAGACTAATGAGAAAGACTCTGGCAAGAATTCTACCAGCAATGACTAAAAGAGAAATAACCCTGTGATTGTGACAGGATAATCTATTCCATTTACCTTTAAAGAGGAAGACAATGAAGGCATCCTTGAATTCTTGGGGGGATGACTGCTTCATGCCATATAACCTGGAAAATTTCAATCAGTTTTTGGATGAGCAATGGACTACCCATCTTGAGAATCTCAGCTGGAATAGAATCAGCACCAGGTGATTTGATGCTTGAAAGGAGGATAATAGCATTCAAAACCTATTCTTCAGTTGGAACTTCACCTGGACTTCAACTTGAGGTAAACAGTCAATGATTTCTGCATCATTGATGATGGTCTGCAAAGAATACTATGGAAGGGTTCAGCCCACCAACCTAGCATCATGTCGCTATCGTTAATCAATGTGGATCCATCAACACTGAGTAATTAACATGCACCATATGTCTTTGGTCTATAAATAGCCTTCAGGGAACTTTAAAATCATTTTGCTTTATTACTGTCTGCATAAAATTAAATTTCATCTGCCTTCTGAGTCAAGAGTCCCGAATCTCTCTAAGCTTCGCTTGTACTGTTTTTTAGGGGGTTTTTTGCAAGGCAATGGGGTTAAGTGGCTTGCCCAAGACTGTACAGCTAGGTAATTAAGTGTCTGAGGCCAGATTTGAATTCAGGTCCTCCGGACTTCAGGGCCACCTAGTCGCCCCAACTTCACTTGTACTTTTGATGGAATTAAATGCCTTACTGCTGGTAAACTCTGGTTCGTGTTTTTACATTTAATAGCTTCTGTATTTCCCCATCATTTTCATTAAACCATTCTTGATGTTTGTGAGTTTTCTGGCCCAGATGAGCAAATACAGGGCTGTACACCAAATCTCTGAAAGCTGCCCACTGTTCTTGTACAGAGAAATCTTCTCATATCTTGACATTAATTCTTCTAGTATTTGTTTTGCCTTGGAGCCACTGGTTTGTTTGAATGTTTGCTAGAGAGGATGAGTCTGTGATCAGTCCATCACTCTGCACCACACATTGCCTCTGTCACTGACATTCTGTCTGTCTCTTCTCTTTCGATCACATAGTCTATTAGATGTCAATGTTTGCTACAAGGGTGCATCCAGGAAGTTTTCTTTCATTTAGGTAAACAGAAGACAGTGTTTGTGATGAGACAATAATGAGATGCACAAAGTCTTCAGTAGTATGTTATCATTGCTGTTGTTCCCAACTCCATTCATTTCAAGGACTCCCTGTGATGTCTGGTAATCTGAGTCTACTCTAGCATTAAAGTCACCCAGAATTATAAACTTGTCCTTTTTTGGTACATTGATAATAAGGGACTCCAAACCTTCATAAAATTTTTCTTTAACTACATCACTGTTCATCATAGTGGGAGCATAGGTACTGATGATGGCATTTTCCAGCTTGTCATTTACTCCTCTTGGTAGGCATTCAAGAATGTTCACAGCATTCCCCTTCACTACCAATCACTCTAGAAAAATGTGTATTCAGCTCTCACTTCAGTAAGTTGGTCTTTATTTGTCATCCTTGTTTCACTCAGGGTTGATTGATACATGCTTAGTTCTCTTGCAACAAGAGCTGTTAATCTTGCAGACCTATTGGATCTTGTGTTGTCTATGAGTGTATGCATGTTCCATGCACTGATGATGAGAGAAATCTTCTTTGAAGAAATATCTTCCTTGAAGAAGTTCTTCTTTTGAAGAACTTTGAAGAAGTTTTTCAAATCTTTGAAGATGATTTTTTTTGGTCCAAACACACTTGGGTAAGTAGTCAATTTTTATGTCACCTTTTCTTTTTTTATTTATTTTCACCTATATGTACATGCATATTTCCAAGTAACAAAATTTCCCTCCACCCTCCCTTCCCACCCTCTACCTTCAGCAGGAACAGTCAGGGTAGCATTTTACATGCATGTTTTGTTAAATATGTTTACAAATTAGTAAATTTTGGCATGAAGAATTAGGGTTAATGGAAAGAGATATATAAGTGATAATTTTTATAAAGTGTTCATTAGATTCAGAAGGGTTGTTTTTTTTCTGTGTGGTTTGTTTTATTTTTTTTTTGTTTTTCTTTGGTTGGGTTTGATATAGTCCATGACCAGTCAGCAGTTGTTTTAACTTTCTGGACTACCAGGAGGAACTGCTTCCATCACAGTTGTTCATCTCATAGTGTTGTTGTTGATATTGTTCTCTTGGTTCTACTCCCTTCAATCAGCATAAGATCCCATAAGTCATTCCATGCTTCTCTAGAGTCTGACCATTTATGGTTTCTTATAGAATGATAGTATTCCATGATATTCACACATAACTTGTTTAGCCATTCACCAACTGATGGGCATCCCATCAAATTCCAATTCTTTACCACTACAAAGAAAGCTGCTATGAATATTTTAAATGTGTAGGACTTTTCCCATTTTTTATATTTTATTCCAGATATAACCTAGAATTGGAATTTCTGGGTCAAAGGGTCTTTGGTATTGGTCTTTGGTATTGGTCTTTGGGCATAGCTCCATATTGCTCTACAGAAAGCTGGATCTGTTCATAATTCTAGCAATGCATCATTGTCAAAATCCTCCCACAACCTCTCCAATACTGATCCTCTTCCCTTTTTCTCATCTTGGCTAAGCTAATAGGTGTGAAATACTGCCTCCTTGTTTTAATTTGCATTTCTCTAAACAATAGTGATTTGGAGTATGTTTTTCACATGATTATATATAGCTTTAATTTCTTCATTTAAAAAGTCTCTGTTCATATCCTTGCCTATTTATCAAATGGGGAAAGATTTGTGATCTTATAAATTTGATTCAATTCATTATATATTTTGGAAATGAGACCTCTATCAGAACTCCTGGTTGTGAAGCTTATTTCCCTGTTTTCTGCTTTCCTTTTAATTTTGGCAACATTGATTTTATTAGTGCAAAACCTTTGAAATTTAATATAGTTAAAATCATTCATTTTGCAGTTTATAATCTGCTCTAATTCTTGTTTGAACATAAATTTATCTCTCTTCTATAGATCAGGTAGGAAGAATATTTTTGATCTATTTACTTATCTATGTTATCACTCTTTATGTGTAAATCCTGTACCCATTTTGAACTTATTTTGGCATGGGGTGTGAGATATGTGTCTATATCTAGGTTTTCCCAACAATTTTTGTCAAATAGTGAGTTCTTATCCCAGAGGATGATGTCGTTGGGTTTCTCAAATAGTAGATTGCTGTAGTCATTTACTGCAGTTTTTTAAAACAGATTTTAATCCACCTATCCATTACTCTATTTCTTAACCAGGACCAGACAGTCTTAATGACTACTGCTTTATGGTATAATTTTAGAGCTGATAGAGCTAGGCCACCTCCCTTTGCATTTTTCCCCATCATTTCCCTTGCTATTCTTGCCCTATTGTTGCTCTAGATGAATTTTATTTACTATTTTTTCTAGCTCGGTAAAGAAGTTATTTGGTAGTTTGAAGGGTATGGCACTGAATAAGTAATTTAATTTGGGTAAAAATTGTCATTTTTACTATATTAGCTTGATCTAACAATGAGCATTTGACATTTTTGCAATTATTTAGATCTGATGTTATTTGGATGAGGAGTGCTTTATAACTGTGTTCATACAGTTTCTGGGTTTTTGTTGGAAGGTAAATTCCCAGGTATTTCATGTTGTCTACAGTTTGTTTTATTTTTTTTACTTTTTTAAAAGAAAGATTTTATTTATTTTGAGTTTTACAGTTTTTCCTCCTATTCTTGCTCCCCCCCAACAGAATGCAGTTAGTCTTTACATTGTTTTCATGGTACACATAGATTGTTTGTTTGATTGATTGATAAGAAGCATTGACTCACTTTTCATCAAATCATAATTATAATCATTTTTTACCTTACCCCCTTTACAAGTATCTTTTAAGTACAGACTATCCTGCCCAGGAGCCAAAGTATCATCCAAAGCCATGTAAGTTCTTGAACTATTTGTGTCCCTCTCCCCAGGCCAATTTTCTTTCACATTTTACCTTCCCCACCACCCAGGGTACTTAACACCTTGTTAAGTGAAGCAAGGTCTATTCTTTCTCCCAACTTTACTCCCACCCTTCTTCACCTAGGGTTCTTAACCCCTTGTTAAATGAAGCAGGGGTTAAGTCAAACCCTGATCTAATTAACTACAAGACTCTTAAAGATCTCTACATACTAGGAGGCTCTGGAGCTCTCACCTGAGAACTTCACAAATGATTTTAAGTTAGAGACACTAACTCAGGTTCTCCCAGTTTATGATGCCTTCATTGGACAATATACCAAGCCACTGTGTGATTAATTTAAACCAGAGTAATTAGACTCTTAAGTTTACAGTTAACACTCCTGCTTTTCTTCAGGACTTTTTGTCTCAAACACAGTGATGTGATCTTGGACCTCTACAATGGAGAGATAAGATCCAATTATACCCATATCCTTTAGGTTCATTCTCTTCAGTTATATTCTATTCTCTAATCATCCTTACAGAAGTAAAGTTCTAAAGAATTATAGAAGTGTTATATCTTCCCTTTTCAGGCTGTATACAATTTGATAGTTCTTGACCAACATTTGTTTTATTTTGCTTTGTTTTTTCATTTACCTTTTTTCATGGAAATCTTGAGTTGTATATTTGGCAATTGAATTCTCTATTCAGTTCTGTTCTTTGTGTCAGGAAATTCTGGAAGTCCTCTATTTCATTAAACATCCATCTTTTCGACTGACAGTATATGATGAATTTTGCAGGGTACTATATTCTTTGTAGTAATCCCAAGTCCTTTGCTCTCTGAAATATGCTATTCCAGTTCTTCCAATCCTAGAGTGGTGAGGCTGATAGTTCCTATGTGAATCTAATTGTGTTTCCTTTGTATTTGAATTGTTTTCTTTTTGCTGCTTGCAATATTCTCTCCTTTATCTGAGGGGTCTGAAATTTGGCTATTACAGCCCTTGGAGTTTTATCCAGGAGTTTCTTTTGGATAGGTTCTTTGTATTCGTTCAATGATCATATTATTGTCTTGTTCTAGTAGATTTGGTCAGTTTTCCCTTATAATTTCCTGTATGATGTTTTCCAGGTTCTTTTGTTGGTCTGGGCTTTCTGGTAATCCAATGATTGCTAGATTGTCTCTCCTGGATCTATTCTTCAGGTCATTCATTTTCCCTAGAAGGTACTTTATATTTTATTTGATTTTTTCAGCCTTTTTATTTTGTTTGTTGGAATCTTGTACTCTTGTAGATTCATTGCTTTCTACTTGCTCAATTTTAAGTTTTAGGGCTTTATTTGTTTCAATTAGCTTCTCTGTTTCTTTTTCCAGTTGGTTATTTTACTTTCAAGAGAATTTATTTCTTTGGTAAACTTCAATAATTTTCCTGTATGATTTTCATTTCTTTTTTCTAACTTTCTTCTGCCTCTCTTCTTTAGTTTTAAATTCTTTTTTAAGCTCCTTGATAAGTTTTTGAATTTGAGTCCAATTTATAGACTGTTTTGATACTTCTTCTGTGAGTGATTTTTCACTGCTTTCTTCTTCAGATATGGCATTGCTGTCATCTTTGCCATAAAGTGGTTTTCTATAGTGAGTGCTCTTTTAGCATTTTTTTGTTCATCTTGGTTATTTTAGTTCTGTTCCTGTGCTGTAGGGAGTATAGATCAAAGTTTTTATTTTGCTGGTGCTAGGGTCTGATCTCTTGCTTGTTGTTGGTCAAGATGTTGCCTATGCAATACAAAGGTTTTTATCCTCCTTTATGTCCAGGTTCTGACTTAACAGTGGTTTGTTCCCAAACCAGTCCTATCTTTTATCCCAGTGTTTTCAGGTTTCAGATTTTATTTGGGACTGGAGTCCTCCCTGCTGACTTGCTAGCTAGCTTCTGGGACCTCTGCTATTGTTAAGCTGTAGGGACCTGGACTATACTGTGGTTAAAAGCCTCCTGCTGGCCTTCCCTGCTCTCCCATCCCCTGGACTTTACTTCTCCCTTTCCTCCAAAGAGACAGATCTTCACCGATGATCCTCCATGATGTCTACAGTTGAAAACTTCTTTGAATGTTCATTTTATCTTGTCAGAGTAGAAACTTCATTTATATTTGGTAGGGGAAGTTTCTGGCAGTGTACTAACTTTGCAATGCCATCTTGCCTGCACCCATAAGTCCTCCCAGGTCACCTATTCTAGCCCCTTCCTCACATAAGGAGGTGACCAGTACAAAGCTTAAAAGGGCTACTCAGTCATTTGGGGGGCTGCCAAATCCCATAGTTGCCTTCAGTGGGGAAACGATCCTATGGCATAGGCCACCTGTGTGCAGGATTATGACTATACTCCCAGTGTATAGAGACATGCTGCTTCATCACTAGCCTTTCACCACAGGACTTTAAGGAATGGAAATGAGTGATGTCTTTTGTTTTGGAGTAAATTGGATTTAAGTGACATAGAGCTGCATGAAGTCATCTGCCTCACTCTCTCTTCCAAAGTCATCATGATCCAGCATAGCAAGACAGGCAAGACAACTGATGATGGCCCCTCATTCCTATACCCTATCCTTATGAAATGTCAGATGAGAAGAGATTCTTAGATTCATAGAGGAAAGAGATTCTAAAGTAAAAAAGAATCTCTCTTGTCTCTTTCTCTCTGTCTCTGTCTCTCTGTCTGTCTCTCTCTCTCTCTCTCTCTCTCTCTCTCACACACACACACACACACACACACACACACACACACGCACACATACACAATTTAAAGTTTTCTAAAAATCTCCTAGCTAATATCATTGGAGCTTTTATTCTCCTCCTCCTCTCTTCCTACTTATGCATATTTCATTTTGATAAGTCTTAGGGTTTTTTCTTGAAAGGCAATGGGGTTAAGTGGCTTACCCAAGACCACACAACTAGGTAATTATTAAGTGTCTGAGCCCTGATTTGAACTCAGGTACTCCTGACTCCAAGATCAGTGCTTTATCCACTGTGCCCCTTAGCTACCCCTTGATAAAAATCTTAATCTAATATCTCATCATGGCATGGAATTGTGTTTGGATTTTTGAAGTTCAAACTCTTAGTATTATATCTGTTGGGAGAGTTGTGAAAGTCATTCCAAATACCTACAATATTTCCAAGGACACCATATTCACCTCTAGAATTCTTTTCATTTTTTTCTCCCTATTTTAGCACAGAACTGAAGGAATGGAAGAAGCAATAGAGTGATGAAATATGCATCTATAAACTGATAGGTGCCTTAGTGGTACCTGGTGAAAATGTTAGAGAAGCATGATAATATTATGCTTCTCTTTTAAAGGGATAGCTTTGCTCCATAAAGATGATCAGTTGAATGTCTTTGCCAGTGGCCAGATCAAAACAAACAAAAAAAATTAGCCTTGAGAATATCTTTCTTTTCTTGGCTTCATGTCCCCTGCCAGGGGTGGAAGGAGATTCGGAGTTCTACCAATTTTTGATTCATTACCTGGTTTGATAAAATAGTGAATTGAAATAATGGGTTTTGTGTTTTATCAATTCCTTTACCATTTGAAGAACTTGGCAGTTCCTAGAACTTCTGGATTGAAAGACATTTCTGTACAGTCTGGGCAGTTCCAGGATACAGTAGAAATTAATATAGTGATTCAGTCAATTTTTTTTCAAATTATATCTTGTTTCAGTTGTTGTTCATAGCATTCATTCCAAGAACAAATACTGAAAAGTACTTAAATGTTAATCTGTTTCTGTGCCATGGTCATGTGATCAGAGCTTAGAAAATGTATTATGTTCAGGGATGTGCTCAATATCGGCAGAAGTAGAGGTCTGAAAGCTTATTTATGACTACAATATATCAATAACTAAGTCTAGATAACAATTTCATGCTTTTCTGAGAGGATAGATAAAACTGAAAGATAAAATTTGTTCACTTTGACAGAGATGAAAAACTTGGGGCTACTTCACTACTTCTGTTTAGTGAGATGGATGTGCTAAAATGCTGGGGTAGTTGGGAACCACATAATTTGGATCTTGACTATTGAATGGGATCAAGATAGTGCATTATGGCACCACTTAGTATTGGAAAATCAATAAAAAGTTTTTTTTCCTCCTTTTTAAAAACCATCAGATAGTTTAAGAACATTAGAATTGTACCTTCTACCCCAGCCAATCTGTATCTATATATTGGTCATATATTGCTTATATTGTTCATCATATGAGCAAAGAAAGAAGTCAAGCTAGTAGTGATATTTTCTGTCCATATATCCAATCTCAGGATGCCCCCTTACAACTAATTTTAGCAAGAGTTTAGTTAAGGCATCCAGCACAGGGTCAAGGTGGTGGTGTGACAATAACATGATCCCAGAGCTTTTCCCTACCAAGATAAATTAAGCCTCTGAATTGACATTCAAGCTACAGATCCCACCAAGAAAAAGAGAAGATTCAAAGACATTTTCATCAGTAGACATCATGGAGGATCTTCAGTGAAGGTCTGCCTCTTTGGGGGAAAAAGGAAAGGAAAGTCTGAGAGACAGGAGAACAGGAAAGCCGGTGGCAGACTTTTAGCCACAATGCACTCGAGGACCCAACAGCTTGACAACAACAGTGGACCTAGCAGCTAGATAGTAAGTTTGGAATGTTGGAACAAAAGACTGTACTGGGTTGGGAACAAACCACTCTAAGTCAGAAGCTAGAAATAAAGGTGGAAATAAACCTGAACTGAATGAATATGGAATATCTTGGCCAGCTACAAGCCAGGGATCAGATCCCAGCCCCACCAAAAAAAAAAAAAAAGCTTGAATCTACATCCTATACTCCAACAGCAGTGCTTAAAACAACAATAAAGATGAGCAAAAAAGCTAAAAGAGCACTCACTATGGAAACTTACTTTACAGAAAAAGATGATTAAAATGTCATGTGTGAAGAAGACACTCATGAAAAATCACTTATCAGGGAAGTATCAAAACAGTCTATAAATTGTACTCAAATCCAAAAGCTCATCAAAGAGCCTTAAAAAAAAAAGAATCTAAAAGTCAAAGAAGAGAGGAAGAAGAAAATGGAAAAAAAGAAATGAGAGTCATGCAGGAAATTCATGAAAAAATTGACCAGAGAATTCAACATTTTTAAAAAGGAAGCACAAAAGGTAATTGAAGAAAACACAATCCTAAAAATAAGAAATGATAAAATAGAAACCAATGAATCTACAAGACTAGAAGATTCCATCAAATGAAACAGAAACCTTGAAAAAAATTGAGGAAAATGTAAAGTAGCTTTTAGGAAAAACAAATGACCTGGAGAATAGATCCAGGAGAGATAATCTATGAATCATTGGGCTGCTAGAAAGCCTAGATAAAAAAAAAAGAACCTGGAAAACACCATGCAGGAAATTATCAGGGAAAACTATCCAAATCTGCTAGAACAAGAAGACAACATAACCATTGAAAAAATACACAGAACCCCTCCAGGAAAAAAGGACCCTAGGATAAAACTCCAAGGGCTGTTAAAGCCAATTTCAGAATTCAAATAAAGGAGAAAATACTGCAAGCAGCAAAAAATAAACAATTTAAATACAAATGAAACACAATCAGATTTCACACAGGACCTATCATCCTCAATACTGAAGGACCAGAGGACCTGGAATACCATATATGGAGGGGGAGGGTGGAATAGGGGAAAGGACCTGCAAAATCCAACATATACTGTCAAGGGAAATGATGAATATTCAACAAAATAGAGGGCTTCCAGTATTTCCTGACACAAAAACCAGAACTGAAAAGAGAATTGAATTACCAAATACACAACTCAAGAGACTCAAAAAAAATGTCAATGAAAAAGGGAAGGAAAAAACAAAACAAAAACAAAACAACAGTTAGTCAAGACCATCAAATTGTTTATAACCCTAAAAGGCAAGATAAAACACATCTAGAATTTTACTTCTCTTAGGTTAATTGAAGGGTCACATATAATTGAAGAGATTGGAATTAGAGGAAATAGGTATAGGTGGGTCTTGTCTCTCCATTAAAGAGGTCCAAGTTGATATCACTATGTTTGAGACAAAAAACTCTGATAAAAATCAGGGATGTTAACACTAAAATTAAGTCTCTTAGTATTCTTTGACCTACTTCAATTCTGCTGTGCTGATAAAGCTAAGCACTTTCTCTGATGAGGGCATCATAAGTTGGGCTTATAGGTCCCCCAAAGAGACACATCAGTGTCTCTTATAATTTACAATCTGTAAAAGTTCTCAAGTGAGACCTTCAGAGCTCCCCATCATTTAGAGGCTTAGGGGGAGGGGTACAAATAGTTCATGAAATTATTTTGCTTTGCCTGATGCTTTGGTTCATGAAGAATGTGTGTCTCTAGAGGATACTTGAAAAAGGGATAAGAAAAAATGATTATAATTTGATTTAATTCAAGACTTGAAAAGCATGCTTCTAATGACAGAAGAGGGGAGAGTACTTAGGGACTTTGAGGCAATGCTGCTTATCAAACAATCAAACAACCTATCAATCAATCAGTGATGGTACTTAGATAAGAATTTGAATTATCAAGTAATCAATTAATCAAGCTGCCATTGATGATAATTGCTTAATAGTACCTGAGTGATAAATAGCACTAGGTGAAGCAAAAAAATTTATAATTTTAGAGGGAAAGAAAGGAGGGTGTTCACACTGGGTAAATTCTTTTCAATAGATTTGGCCCAGTGAGGGGAAAAAGATATATTTCCACTTGGGTTTAAAAATCTATACTACTCTAGATAAGGTAAAAGAGAACTGATAAAAGGGAAGGCAAAGGAATAAGTGAAAAAGGAAGTTAAACAGAAAAGATAAAGGGTAAAGGGCGTAAGACTTTGGAGAGGATGTATAAGAGGAAAGGAAAGAGAAAAATGTAAAGGGGAAAGATAGCATGGGGAGAGAATTAGGAATCTTAACTGTAAATGTGAATGAGATGAACTCTCCTATTAAAAGAAGCAGATAGCAGAATGGCTTAAAAACCAGAATCCTACAATATCTTGTTTGAAAGAGACACATTTAAGCAGAGAGGTACACACAGGGTAAAGTTAAAAGGATGGACCAAAATATACTATGCTCCAGCTGCAGTAAAAAAAATCAAGGGTAACCATACTGATCTCAGATAAAGCAAAAAAGCAAAAATAGATCTCATTAAAAGGGATAAGGAAGGAAACTACATCTTCTTAAAAGGCACCATAGGTAATGAAGCTATATCATTATTATTCATATATGCATCTAGTGGTATAGCACCCAAATTCCTAGAGGAAAAGTTGGGGGAATTACAAGGAGACATAGACAGCAAAAATTTAACAATGGCACAACTCAACTTCCTTCTCTCAGAACTAGACAAATATATCAACAATATAAACAATAAGGAAGTTAAGAAGATATGTTATCTATGTTAGAAACTTAGATAGTTAGACCTCTGGAGAAACCTTAATGGGGATAGAAAAGAATATACCTTTTTCTTGGGAGTACATGGCACCTATACCAAAACTGGCCATGTATTAGGCATAAAAACTTCTTAATCAAATGCAGAAAGGCAGAAATAGTAATTGCAACATCCTCAGACTATGTTGCAATAAAAATTACATGTAACCAAGAAAATGATAATGATGAGACTTCATACCAAAATTTATAGGATGCAAGGGCAGCTAGGTCATACAAAGAATAGAGCACCAACCCTGGTGTCAGGAGTTCAAATCCAATCTCAGATACTTAATAATTGCCTAGAACTATGACATTAAGCAAAGTTACTTAACCCCACTGCCTTAAATAAATAAATAAGCAAACAAACAAACAAACAAAAAATAAATGAATAAATGAATAAATAAATGATTTATGGGGGCGGCTAGGTGGAGTAGTGGATAAAGCACCAGCCTTGGAGTCAGAAGTACCTGGGTTCAAATCTGGTCTCAGACACTTAATAATTACCTAGCTGTGTGGCCTGGGGCAAGCTACTTAACCCCATTTGCCTTGCAAAAACCTTAAAAAAAAGTAAAAAAAAAATAAATGATTTATGGCATGCAGCCAAGGCAGTTTTGAGGGAAAATTTGATATCTTGAAATGCTTATTTGAATAAAATAGAGAAAGAGGAAATCAATAAATTGTGTATACAATTTAAAAAGATAGAATAAAGAACAAATTAATGATCCTCAAGTGAATATCAGATTAGAAATTATGAAAATAAAGGAAGAGATTAATAAAATTGAAAGCAAGAAAAACCATTAATCTCTTAAATAAAACTAAGTGCTGATTTAATGGAAAAAGTCAATAAAAATAGGCAAACCTATGGTTGATCTGATTTTAAAAAAGAAAGAAGACAACCAAATTACCAGTATCAAAAATGAAAAGGGTGAACTAACTACGCCAATGAGGAGGAAATTAAAGAGATAATTTAGAGCTACTTTGCCCAATTGCATACAAATAAATTAGATAACGAGTGCAATGGATGAATATTTACAAAAATACAAACTGTCTAGATTTACAGAAGCAGAAATAATATACGTAAGTCATTCCATTTCAGAAAAAGAAATTGAAGAAATCATCAATAAATTCCCTAAGAAAAAATCTCCAGGTTCAGATGGATTTACAAGTGAATGCTACCAAATATTTAATGAAGAATTAATTCCTAGTCTACATAAACAATTTTTTTAAATAGGAGAAGGAGTTCTGCCAAATTCCTTTCATGACACCAACATGGTGCTGATACCTAAACCAGGAAGAACCAAAACAGACAAAGAAAATTAGAGGCCAACCCCACAATGAACATTGATGGAAAAACTTAAATAAAATTTTAGCAATGAGATTATAGCAAATTATTACTAGGATAATACACCATGATCAAGTAGGATTTATAACAGGTAGGCAGGGATGGCTCAATATTAGGAAAACAATCCATATAATTGAACATATCAATAACAAAATCAACAGAAATCATATGATTATCTCAAAAAACCTTTGGAAAAAATGCAATAGTCATTCTATTAAAAACATTTGAAAGTTTAGGAATAAAAAAGTTTTCCTTAAAATAATAAATATTATCTATCTTAAAACCATCAACAGGGGGCTGCTAGGTGGTGTAGTGGATAAAGCACTGGCCCTGGAGTCAGGAGTACCTGGGTTCAAATCCAATCTCAGACACTTAATAATTACCTAGCTGTGTGGCCTTGGGCAAGACACTTAACCCCATTTGCTTTGCAAAATCCTACCAAAAAAAAAATCAACAAATATTGTATGTAATGTGTATAAATTTGGAGCATTGCCAAAAAGATCAGGGGTGAAACAAGGATGCCCATTATCACCATTACTATTCAATATAATATTAGAAATGCTAGTTGTAGCAATAAGAGAAGAAAAAAATGAAGGAATCAGAATTGGCAATGAGGAAGCAAAGTTTTCACTCTTTTGTAGATGATATGATGATATACCTAGAGAACTCAAGAAAATCATCTAAAAAATAACTGCAATCAATTTAAAAATTCATCAAAATAGCAGGATATAAAATAAACCTATAAATCATCAGCATGTCTATATGTAAACAACAAAGCCCAAGAGCAAGAGATAGAAAGAGAAATTCCAGTTAAAGTAACTGTAGACTATATTAAATACTTGGTAATCCACCTCTCAAGACAAAGCCAGAAACTGTATGAAAACAATTATAAAGCTCTTCTCACCCAAATAAAATCAGATCTAAATGACTGGGAAAATGTCAAATGCTCACAGTTAGGTCAAGCTAATATAATAAAAATGACAATTCTACCCAAATTAAATTATTCAATGCCATACGAACTACTACATAATAATTTTACAGAACTAGGAAAAAATAGTAACAAAATTCATCTGGAGCAACAAAAGGTCAAGAATAACAAGGGAAATGATGAGAAATGTAAAGGAAAGTAACCTCGATCTACCAGATCTAATGCTATACTATAAAACAGCAGTCATCACATCTGGTACTTGTCAAGAAATAGAGTAATGGATCAGTGCATTAGGATAGATTCAAAAGAAACAATAGTAAATGACTACAGTAATCTACTGTTTGAAAAATACAAAGATATTAATTTCTCAGATACGAACTCACTATTTGACAAAAATTCATCGAAAAACTGGAAAATAGTTTGGCAAAAACAGGCATAAACTCACATCTCACATCCTATACTAAAACAAAGTCAAAATGGGTACAGGATTTAGACATAAATGGGGATGCCATAGATAAATTAATAGACCAAGAAATAGTCTTATCCATCAGATCTATTAAAAGGGATAAATTTATGACCAAACAAGAAAAAGAGTACATTATAAACTGAAAAATAAATGATTTTGTCTATTTTAAATTAAAAAAGCTTTTACACTAATAAAATCAATGCTGCCAAAATTAGAAGGAAAACAGAAAGATGGAAACTATCTTCACAACTGGGAGTTCTGATAAAGGTCTTATTTCTAAAATATATAGAGAACTGCATTAAACTTACAAGGTTGCAAGTTATTCCCCAATTGATCAATGGTCAAAGGATATGAATAGACAGTATTAAAATGAAGAAATTAAAGCTGTATATCATATGTATAATATATATATCATAATCATATGAAAAAGTGTTCCAAATCATTGTTGCTTAAAGAAATGCAAATTAAAACAACTCTGAGATTTCAACTCACACATATCAGACTGGCAAAGAAGACAAAAAAGGGAAAATGATCAATGCTGTAGAGGTTGTGAGAGCTTTGGGACATTGCTGCTTTGCTGGTGAAGTTGTGAAGTGATCCAATAATTCTGGAAAGCAATATGGCACTATGCCAAAGAGCAATAAATTTGTTCCTTCCCTTTGACCAAGCAATTCCAATTCTAGGCTTATACCCAGAAGAAATCACAAAAAAATGGTAAAAGTCCCACATGTTCCAAAATATTCATAGCAGCTCTTTTTGTAGTCACAAAGAGAAGGAATTTGGGGGATGCCTATCATTTGGGAAATGGTTAAACACGCTATGGTACATGAATATTATGGAATATTATTGTACTATAAGAAATCATAAATGGTCAGGCTCTAGAGAAGCATGAAAGGAATTACAGGATCTGATACTAAGTGAAGGGAGCATAACCAAGGGAACATTTTACACATTAACAGCATTGTGAGATGATCAATCCTGATGGATGCAACTTCTCTCAGAAGTTGAGAGAGCTAGGACAACGCTATCCCCACCCAGAGGAAGAACAAAAAAGAAAATCCTTCAGGGTCTGAGGAACACTACATTCACTTTAAAAAAATTATCTCATATATTTCTTTTCCTTAATCCTAAATCCTCATAGAAAAATTGCTCACCTGTAAACATGCTTAACACAAATGTGTAAATACAATATCAACCTGACTATTCACCACTGAGGGGAGGGAGGTGTGAAGGGAGGGGGAAGGAAATTTTCTAACTTAGACATAAGCACAGGCATGGATGAATGTTTAAAAAAACTTTCACATGTATTTGGAAGAGTAAAACATCAATAAAAAATAAATTTAAAGAATGAAAATAATTGTAAGAAAGAGTTTATTTTAAATAAAGATGTGGAGGAGTAGAGTAGGGTTGGATCAGGGAAGAGTTCATCTCGGATGTGGGTTGGCAAAGAGAGGTGCTACCTGCTAGCTTCCTGTTTAAATTATTTTGCTAAGTGTCAATCATTGTCTTTACAATATTACAGGACTACAAGTGACAGAATTTAGAATTTCAGTTTCCTTGAGGAAAGTTTTAACCTCACTCTTGTTATGACCCTATATTTTGGCTATATAGAATGAAAACTACAGAAAGTAAAGCAGTAGTTATGTAAACTACATGTCTATACTTAAGGCTTCCACACCCAAAGATTTCATCATCTATTAGCCATATTATCCTTGATAAAACTTTAAACACATAGCTAAGCTACTCTAGATAACAGTCATTGACTGTCACTGGCATTGTATTAGAAACCTTTACAATAAGAGTTTGCACTTCAAAAATCCAAGGACAATTCTATGCCATGATGAGATATTATATTAGGACTTTTATCAAGGCTAAATATGCATAAATAGGGGGAGAGGAGAAAAATAAAAGTTCCATTGATATCAGCCAGGAATTTTTTAGAAAACTTTAAATTATGTGTGTGTGTGTCTATTTGTGCATGTGTGTGTGCTCATGTCAGAGAGAGACAGAGACAGAGACAGAGAGACAGAGGCAAAGGCAGAGGGAAAAACACAGAGGGACAGAAACAGAGACAGAGTGAAGGACAAGAGATTCTTTTTTTTTGCTTTAGACCCATGATTACATCCTGATAGGGAGTTTTTAAAGTGGAGATTCCTTCTATCAATGGAGATTGGAAATTAGTATATAACTTAGATTTTTAAAGACTTATCTCTTTAATGAATATTTTTCCTTTAAGGGATTTTTAAAAGAAACAAATATATATTTACTCCCTTTTATTTTTTGTGGTAATGTGGAATTTTGGCTGATAAATCAATAAAAGCATTTTTTTTTGGAAATGTCATACATAAAAACAGTGGTTCAGTAAATACTTGTTAAATTAATAGTCAATCAAATTAAGGAGAAGCTTCATTTCTCACAGATTGTTTTACATGTTTCAAGCCAGGCATGCTATAGAATAATGTTAAGCTTAATTTCTTTTGCCCAATTATTAATATTTCATTTCCTTTAGGTGCCTGTGTTCATATTCTATGTTGTGGTGTTCTCTAGGATAGGATTTTGCCCAGAATAGTTGCACAACTATGAAAGGATTGACATTTAGAGACCTGTTTATCCCTTGCCTGCCTTAGGGATAAAATATAAACTCTTCTATTTGACAGTTAAAACCCTTCACAATCCGGTTTCAACCTATCTTTCCAGATAGATTGCACATTACTTTCCCTGATACATTCCATAAAAAAAACTAGTATTTTCTTCTGTTTCCCATACTTGCCTTTCCATCTCCCATCTCTTTTGCTTTTTATGCAATCTGGGAATCTTCTTTTTAATAACTTTGGTTTATTGCAATCTTTGGCACTTTTCAATACTCAGATGTAATGACACTTCTTCCATGTGACTTTTCATTATTTACCAGTTATTAGAGCTTTTTCACTCTCCAAAATTCCTTTGTATATAGGTTGTACAAGGGACAGTTTCATTTTTCATTTTTGTTTTTCCAGAGCCTATTTAGTACAGTTCTTGGCTCCCATTAAGCATTCATTAAATGATGCTGAACTTATTTCTCCCCATTGATATTAGAGTATGTCTTTTGCCTTCAGTTTTGACTCCAGTGTTTAGCACAGTGTTTGCCACATGGAAGCAAGGCAAGAAGGCAAGAAGGCAGGAAGGAAGGAAGGGAGGGAGGTAGGGAGGGAGAGAGGGAGGAAGGAAAAGAAGAAAGAAAAAGAGGGAGGGAGGAAGGAAAGGGGGGGTAGGGAGGAAGGAACAAGTATTTATTAAGGACCTAAGATGTATCAAGCAATATGCTAAGTACATTTCTAATAACTCATTTGATCCACATAGTAAACATTTGAGGTCAGTGACCTTATAATCTTCATTTTACAGTTGAGGAAACTGAGGCAGACAAAGGCTAAATGTCTTTCTTAGGATCTAAAAAGTGTTTTGGAACACAGGTTTTCCTGACTCCAGGCTCAGTGCTTTATTCACTGTATCACCTAACTAATTGAATGACATAACTGAAAACTTCTACTAAAAATATTGCAATCAAATTAGCATTTTATCCTGGATAAATCAGATTCCTTCTCTTAGACTCAGTTTTCTTGACTATTAAATGAATTGTTTTGGATTACCCCATGTCTAAACTTGCTTCAAGCTCTCAATCCTATGATCTATTTTGAACCACTGAAAAAAAAAACTATGTCAGCAAACTTGAAGTTAGTGCTTGGCAAGTAGGTATACCAGAACAATTTGCATTATAATTGATTTTGACATGGATTATAGTTTCATAAAATACTGTCTATTTTTATCATTTTTTTCTAATGTCATAGTTCTCTACATTTTGAGAGGAAGGTGACATAAGCAATAGACGAGGAATTTGGATACTTTCTAGTTCTGAGCTTTTTAGTAATTAGCTCTATGAACTAGGGCAAGTCACTTAAACCTTAATCTTTGACTATCAGTAATTCTCTTTAATGTTAAAAGTATGTGTCTTTGTAAGCAATGTATGCATTACTATAACTATAAATGTTTCCATCTCCTAATTCATTCAACAATTAGTTAATAAATAATTAAAATGTGTAAAGGATTGCATATAGAGGAAACAAACAAAATTGAATCTCACAGGAAAGATAAGAATTGCATAAAGATATCTAAAAATGTGACTATAGATGATTGAAATATACTACTTGTTACTGATAGAAAAGTGGGAACCTAGAGGCAGAGGAAACTACTTTGGAATCTCTATTCAATGATGATGAACAGTTTTGCTTAGCTTTTTCTGTTTTTAAAGAGAATACTATATTGGATGGGCTATTGGAAAGATAATATGTAAAAATCAAAATGCACTAATAATATGGTTTTTTTTTTAATTGAGCAGGTGATTGATGTTGGAGCATGTTATTTCAAGAGAGAGAGTACCTCCCCATATTGGTAGAGACTCAGGGTTGAAGAGGAAGGACACTTTATGTTAATATTTTATATCTTGTCTGAAGGACTTAAAATTTTAAAATCACCTTTTGATATCAGAATCTTGAAACTGATACATACATTCTCTAGTAATTTCAGTATACCCAACATGAAAGAAGCTATTTTAGGTACATGTGTTATCACACTGCCACCTGGTGGCAAAAATAAAGGAAAGGTAGCTAAGCTAAGTTAAGATGGCTGACTACTTGGGGAAAAAAAAGTCAAGTCTCTATGGCACAAATAAAATAAAGCCTGGTATCAGAAAGAATAAATAACTCATAGACAATACATAGTATATCCATATAATTTTTTTTTGCAAAAAAAAGAAAGAAGATTCACACTGCATAGATGAATCATCTTTGGAAAAATCCAAAATATTCACAATCAAATTAAAATCCCAAACTGTGCTGTTTGCTAATAGATAGCTTTCATGATGAGTAACATTACATAAAATGTATCACTCATCCTAATATTTGGAAATTTTTGCACCATGGAATTTTTAATTCTTCAAAAGACCTTATTTGATTTGATCACTTATAAAGGTAGTGATCATCCAGTTTAATAAGATGTTTGATATCATCTTTGTTCATCCTTAGTGAATTTTATTTTAAGTTCCACAATCCAAGGGAACTAGGAGGATCATGTGATTGTACTGGCCTAGTTTAAGCAGCCAACTCTTCATGTTGACTGTCCTATGTGCTTTGGGACAAGACTGATAATCACATTCTACCTATCTGGTACTTGCTGAAAGCTAGACTCAATCTCCTCCTCAGTGTTAGTTTTGAAATAATACTCTAAGCTATTTGATTTGTTATTGCTGATTTTATTTTTATTCTGACATTTTAAAGTCCCTTATGGTCTCAATTTTGACTGGAAATCTCCTAAGATATCTTAGGATGTAAAATCTCCTTTATCTATAAATAAACAGTCTTATAACTCTTGACTTTGGGGTACTTTAGCTTCTTTATTATAGTTAAAATTAACTTGATTTGGACATTCTGAAGTGAACTTCAGGGAAAAAAAAGCAAGATTTTACCAGAGCTTATTTATGGTAAATTAACAGCAGAGGTACTTAACTAGTAGAAAACTGGAGAAAATGCCTTTCATGACGTATATTCCTTTTTTAATGATCACTTAAGAGCCACTCTGATTTCTGGTGCCCAGGTCATATTATCTACTGGATAATAAAAATAAGTACAAACTATTCAGATCATGGATATATTCTTCTGTGACAGAGATTTACATTCATTTTGATTCAGTTTAAGAAGTGCCTACTGTATACTTCGCACTTACAACAGATAGAGGGCTGGGTGTGGAGTCAGGAAGATCAAAGTTCAAACCCAGCCTCAGACACTAATTATTCATCCTGGGTAAGTCACTTAACCTTGTTTGCCTCAGTTTCCTCATCTGTAAAATGAGCTGAAAAAGAAAAAATATATACCACCTCTGGTATCTTTCTCAAGAAAACTCCAAATGTGATCAGGAAGACCAAACTGAATGACCAAAATGATTGAACAACAAAGCAGGAGTGAGGAAATGAGTACAAGTCAACCAGAATGTATATTTCTCTTAAATAATGAAGCAGAAAGTAGATAGTAAAAGAAGTGACAGCTATGCTTATTGACTGTATTGACTTATTCCTGTTTGTTCCAGTTTTCTAAAAGCATGTATGACCAGATAAGTGAAGCAACATCATTTTGTAAGACATATGTATCTGCATGCAATGAGAATGAGTGAGCTTCACCAAGATCTAGAAATGCAAAGGAAATGTCAGGTGCCACAAAAAAATGCCATTAGCTGCAATACTGAATCACAACATCTTGGAGAAGGTGGAATAGCATCTATGGAACAGAAAAGGTAAGAGGCATTATAGTAATGGGTATGAAGAGTAGTGCACAAACAATTTTGATCAAGATCATGATTAACATACTGTGAAGGAGAGAGAAGTGGAGGCCTGGGGAGAAAATGGTCATATGAGTTACTCAACTTTTGTGAGTCTGAGATTTGCATCTGGATATTCAGAGGATTATTTCTATAAAATGCAAGAGGATAAAAGGAAAAGTCAGTCACTTCACCAGGAAACAAGAAAAGTATTGTTGAAAAGGCTACCAAGAAAAGATAGAAAATGGGAAATCAAGCAAAAGACTTGAAAAGTTCTTAAGATTCTAAAAGTGTTTCATTCTGTAGATTAGTTTAAATGCATACATCAATAACTCCATTTAAATTAGGATGTGAGTATATACATATATGTATGCATATATTTAAGGTTTTGGGGTTTGTTGGGGTTTTTTAAACTTTTCTTCCAATTACATATAAACTAGTTTTCAAGATTAATTTTTGTAAAATTATTTCCATTCCTCTTTCCTCTCCCCCATCCCAAGACAGCATGCAATTTGATATTGACTATACATGCACAATCATCATATTTCCATAATAATAATATGAAAGAAGAATCAGAACAAAAGGGAAAACCAAGAGAAAGAAAAGCAAAAACATTTTAAATAATTTGCTTTTATCTACATTCAGACTATTACTTTCTCTGAATGTGGATGGCATTTTCTGTCACAAGTTTTTAGGATTCTGATCACTGTATTGCTGAGATGATATAAGTCTATCATGATTGATACAAATTTCTTGTTAATATGTGCAATGTTTTCCTGACTCAGCTCAATTCACTCAGCTTCAGTTCATTTAAGCCTTTTGGGATTTTTCTGAAATCTGCCTGCTCATCATTTCTTATAGAACAATAATGATCTATCACATTCATATACCAGGCATTCCCCAATTGATGGGCATCCCCTCAATTTTGCATTCTTTGATATCACAAAAAAGAGCTGCTATGGGGGGCGGAGCCAAGATAGCCACAGGAGAAGAGCCTCTCCTAGTTATTCTCTTCATAATATTTCAAAAATCATAAAATTATGACTCTAACTAAATTTTTGAGAAACAGAACCAACAGAAAGATCCAGTGAAGCAATTCTCCATACCAAGCTAACCTGGAAAATAGAGGAAAGGTTCTGCTTCACAGGGTTAGAGGGCGGCTGCCAAAGTGAAGAAACTTCAGCCTCCCAGAGTTAGCCCCAAGGCTCCTCGAAGTCTTGGATAACTGCAGTGGAGGCAGTTTCCTGATCTACACCCTGGGGAGCACCAGGCACAAATTGGAGGATCAGCAGCGGGGACCTCTGCCAGAGTGAGTGGGTAAAGACTAGTCTCAGGGCACTCAGTCAGCAGTGGCAGCCTGCAAGCAGGAGCCCTGAGGCAACTGAGCCTCGAGCTCTCAGTCCACGGAAGGTAGGGGAATGGAGAGAGACTTCCAGGGTCTGTCATTTGTATCTGGAACAGGACTCTGGGGCTCTGACCACATTCAGGTCCTGATACTCAGTCTAGGTCCCCCATAGAGCAGCCCCCCCCCCACCTCAGCCCTGTGGCAGAGGAGCGTACTTGTGGTCATTCACAGACCAGGAGTGAAGACAGAGCTTCACAAACTGAGATCCCTGTGGAGAGGTGACCCAATAATACTCAAAAGCTCAGGAAGCATCCCAAAACCAGGCACAGGATGGAGAAATGAGTAAATGGGGGGGGGGAACACTATTGAGAAATACATTGTTTATGTTCCCAAGAAGGATTAAAATACTCAATCTGAAGATGAGGAAGTACAAACTCCTAAAGACTCCAAGAAAAACAGAAATTGGGCTCAGGCTATGACAGAGCTCAAAAAAAGATTTTGAAAATCAAGTAAGGGAGATAGAAGAAAAACTGGGAAAAGAAATGAGAGAGATGCAGGAAAAACATGAAAAAGAAGTCAGCAGCTTAGTCAAGGAGATCCAAAAAATGCTGAAGAAAATAACATGTTAAAAACCAGCATATGTCAAATGGATAGAACGGTTCAAAAAGTTGAGGAGAAGAATGCTTTAAAAAAGCAGAATTGGCCAGATGGAGAGGGAGATAAGAAAGCTCTCTGAGGAAAACACATCCTTCAGATGTAGAATGGAGCTAAAGGAAACTGATGACTTTATGAGAAATCAAGACACAATACTTCAATACCAAAAGAATGAAAAATTAGAAGAAAATGTGAAATATCTCATTGAAACAACAACTGATCTGGAAAACAGATTCAGGAAAGATATTTTAAAAATTATTGGGTACCCTGAAAATCATGATCAGGAAAAGAGCTTTGACCTCATTTTTAAAGAATTCCCATAGGAAAATTGCCCAGATATCCTAGAAGCAGAGGGCAAATAGAAATTGAAAGAATCCAGCAATCTCCCCCAGAAAGAGATCCAAATAAAAAGCAACTCCCAGGAATATTACAGCCAAGTTCCAGAACTCCTAAGTCAAAGAGAAAATATTGCAAGCAGCCAGAAGGACACAATTCAAATATCATGAAGCTGCAGTCAGGATCACACAGGACTTAGCAGCAACTACATTAAGGGCTCAGAATATAATATTCCAGAAGGCAAAAGAGCTCAGAATGCAACCAAGAATCAATTACCCAGGAAAACTGAACATCCTCTTCCAGGGAAAAAGATGGACTTTCAGTGAACCAAGAGAATTTCAATTGTTCCTGTTGAAACAACTAGAGCTGAACAGAAAGTTTGACCTTCAAAGACAGGACTCAGATGAAGCATAGAGTGCCAAGGAGAAGAGTAAAATATGAGGGACTTAATGATGATGAACTGCATGTATTCCTGCATAGAAAAATGATACCGATGATACTCATATAAAACTTTGCATTTAATAAAGCAGATAGAAGGAGCTTATATTGATGAAGCACAGTAGAGGGCTGAATTTGAAGATATACTGTAAAATTGGAGTCAGTGGCTAAAATGGAAATGTACTGGGAGTAAGAAAAAGAGAGGTGCAACAGGCTAAGTTATTTCATATAATAAGCTTTTTTTCATTACAATGAGCTATTACAATGATATGGGAGGGAGAAGATGAGGGGTAATTAGGGAACTTTTGTGCTCATCAGAGGTGGCTCAGAAAGGAAACAGTATATATACTCCATGGGGTACAGACATCTAGGGTAAAGGGGGGAGAAGGGGGATGGGGGAAGGGGGGGATGTGGGTGATGGAGGTGAGGGTGGATCATGAGGGAAAGTGGTAAGATATAACACATTTTCTTTTTCACTTCTTGAAAGGGGTTGGGATTGGGTGGCCTGTCCAGGACCACGGGGCTGGGTGGTTGATGGGCCTCAGGAGTGGTACCAGGCCTCTTGGCCCTAGGGCTGGTGATCAGTCCTCTGTGCCACTCTCACTACACCACTCAGCTTTGAGTAAAGGAGTGAAAGGAGTGAGAAAATATAGTATAAGGTAGTAGGGAGTTATGGATGGAGGGAGTTGTGATCAACAGTGCCAACAGTGGAAAAATATGGAAGTAACTTCTGTGATGGACTTATGATAAACAATGTGAGCTACCCAAGATGGAGACTGAAGCATTTTTTTCTCTTTATTTCTCATGAGGATCTATATTTTGGGGGGCAGGGTATTATGTTTACTCTTGAACAAGAACATTTGAGTAATGTATAAAAAAGACATTTGTACTAAAATAGAAATAAATAAATAAATAAATGATGATTTTTTTTAAAAAGAGCTACTATGAATATTTTTGTACACCTGGGTCTTTCCCCCCTTTTTTGATCTCTTTGGGATATAGATCTGGTAGTTCCAATTTGTTATATCAAATGTTATACCGAGTTTTATAATAATTTGAAATCAAATGGTTGGATCATTTCACAACTCCAACAGTGCATTAAGTTTTCCAGTTTCCCCCACATCACCTCCAATATTTTTCTGTTCCCTTTTTTATATTAGCAAACCTGAGAGGTGTGAGGTTTTACCTCAGAATTGCCCATCTCCATTTTACAGATGAAAAAACTGAAGGTCAAAAAGGTAATGTATCTTACTCAGTATCACACAGCACAAAAATAGCAACCAAAAACAAAACCCTCTTTTCTCTCTTCTATACCATCTTGACTCCTATTAGACCATTTATAAATTCAATAAACAATTTTTCTTAAAGAGAGTGCACATTGTTTTAACTGCTTCCCAAATAAAATGAGAACTAATGTGGGACAATTTCACACTAACACAACCACATATATCCCCCCAAACAAACAAGCTAACAATCAAAACAATGGAAAATGGAAAAGTATTTATGAAGAAAATAGAAACTGAGTAACTTGAAACTGGGAAATTTACCTAGGATGCTTAAAATTCATTATCCTTCCCTTTAGCCCTCCAAACCACCTGCATTCCCTGTTACTAAGTGTGGAGAGCTACACTATAAACCCAATCCCTTGGACTCACAACATAGCCATCCTGGATCTCTCACTATATCTCACCTCTCATATGCAATCAGTTTTTGTTTTGTTTTTACCAATCTGTCTATTTTAATTCTGTAACATCATTTAGATAAGCCTTCTTCTCTGATGCTGCCACCATCTGGGTTCAAGCCCATATCACCTCATGCTTGAATGGGATCTGCCTGCCTCAAGTCTCTTCCCATACCAATCCATCCTCTATTCCATCAAAGTGATTTTCCTAAGTTACAGGTCTGAACATATCACATACCTTCCCTCCACCTCAATAAACCCTTGTGGCTTCCCATTACGTCTAGGATCAAAAACAAATATTCTGTTTGGTATTCAAAGCCCTTCATAACCTAGCTCCCACTCAACCCTATGTATAATTTTTCTAGTCTCCAAGTACCTCACTCCCTGTGGACCTGGCCTCTTTGCTTTTCCAAGAATAAGACACTCCTTTCTGCTCTGGACATTTTCCTTAATTGTTTCTCATGCCCAATATGTTCTCACTCATAGTCAGAAATTGGTTTCTAAAGTTCTGTGTGATGGACTGGCATCCAGTAGAGAATATTGAGCATACTTTATGGACTATTCCCTCATTGACCAATCTCCCAATTATTTTACATTCTTTATGTCTCCTAAGATTAAAAAGTTGATTTCCCACTTTCAGATGATATCCAATAGGACTACCAAATTAGAGTGGAATATGTTCATAGATAAAAATTCTTCATTTACTTGTTTTCTCCCTTTATAAAAGGCTTCTCCTTTTATAAAAGAGTTTGACTTTTTCATAAGCTATCATCTAATCCAGGATGATCTGTTTTATTTTGAACTTGATTTAGCCAGCACACTAGTATATGGGAACAAGAACCTTTATTTATGTGTTTGTTTGTTCTTTTGTTTTTTAGTTTTTTGCAAGGCAAATGGGGTTAAGTGGCTTGCCCAAGCACACAAAGCTAAGTAATTATTAAGTGTCTGATCCTGGATTTGAACTCAGATACTGCTGCTTATCCACTGAGCAACCTAGCAACCCCCAAGAACATTTATTTTTAATTGATATTTTATTTTTCCAAATACGTGTCATGAAAGATTTTTCAACAATCATCCATATGCATATGTATATTTTTGAGTTACAGAATTTCCATCCACCCTCCCCTCAACAGAAACAGTCAGGTTAAAATTGTACATATATATTTTTGATAAACATGTTCACAGATTAATCATTTTTGGTATGAGGAATTAGGATTAAGGGAAAGAGAAACATAAGAGATCATTTTTATAAAGTGTTCATCTATATAAAAGTTTAGTTTAGTTTTGTTTTGTTTTTCTTCCTCTGAATGGGAATAGCATTCTTCATAATTGGTCTAATAGGGTTGTCCTAGCTCTCTGAAGTGCTGACAGGAGCTGCTTTCATCAAGTTGATCATCTCAAAATTTTTGTATTAATGTGTACATTGTTCTTTTGGTTCTGCTCAGATCCTGAGGCTTCTATAGAGTCTGACCACTTATTGTTTCTTAGAGAACAATAATATTCCTTGGTATTCATGTACCATAACTTGTTTACCATTCCCCAATTGATGAGCATCCCCTCAATTTCCAATTCTTTGCCACTAAAAAAAAGCTGCTATGAATATTTTAGAAAGTATAGGATTTCCCCATTTTTTATAATTTCTTCTGGGTATAGACATAGATTTGGAATTTCTGGGTCAAAGTGTATGAACAGTTTTATTACTCTTTGGGCATAATTCCATAAAGCTCTCCAGAATGGTTGGATCACTTCACAACTCCACCAGCAATGCATCAATGTCCCATTCTTCCCACAACCTCTACAACATCGATCATTTCCCTTTTTGTCATCTTAATCTGATAGTTATGAAGTGATACCTCAGAGTTGTAATTTGCATTTCTCTAAGCAATAATGATTTGGAGTATCTTTATATGATTATATATAACTTTAATTTCTTCATTTGAAAACTGTTTATTCATATCCTTTCACCATTTATCAATTGGGGAATGATTTGTAACCTAATAAATTTGGTGCAATTCTCTATATATTTTAGAAATGAGAATTCCTAGTTGTGAAGATTGTTTCCCAGTTTTTTGCTTTCCTTCTAATTTTGGCAGCATTGATTTTATAAGTGCAAAACTTTTTAATTTAATATAGTCAAAATCATTCATTTTGCAGTTTATAATGTACTCTATTTCTTGTTAGGTCATAAA